>NC_134407.1:96329913-96584913 GCF_038048845.1 Mixophyes fleayi | reverse complement strand
TTTATGTGGGGGTGCTATCAAGAAGGTCTTAGTAAAACATCTATGCCTTCAACACTGGCGAGTATATCCTTTATGGCTAAACTACAAGGGCTTCCAGATCCTACAAAATCATTCCTCATTAGTAAAGATATAAAAGGGTGGTCCAGGCTTCACCCTATACCTAGGGATAATAGGAGGCTTATAGATCCTACATTGCTTTCCCGTATTATTTCAGTTTTGTTGTAAATAGCCACGGATTCCTTCGAAGTTGCCCTGTTTAGCGCCACTTTCTCTTGCCCTTCTACGGTGCCCTGAGAGTTAGTGAGTTGGTTGCGCAGTCGAAGAATAGATTAGGGGCAGCCATACTAGCAAAAAATGTTGTTTTGTATGAAGATAGTATACAATGTAAAATTATTTGTTCCAAAACAGATCAGGCAGGGGTGGGGCATTGGTTCTCCCTTTTGAGGCAGCAAGATCAGAATATTTGTTCGGTTAGGCTTTGTCATCAACTAGCTGGGTTACGGCCACATCAGTCAGAAATTTGGTTAATACATAGAGATGGTTCCCCGGTTACTAAGTTTCAGTTTCACGCTATAAGGAGCAATGCTCTGGCTGCTTTAGGTTTACACTCATCGGAATTTGGTACAAACTCTTTCCGGATTGGGGCGGCTACGGCTGCAGCATCAAGTGGGGCATCAGTAGCATCTATTCAGGCGTTGGCCAGATGGAAGTCCAACTGTTATAAATATTACATTAGCCCTGATGTTTAATCACTTGTTTTCTCCCCTCTTTTACGGAGCTCTTTTTTACTTTATCTTTCTCTTCTTAAGTAGTGGACCCAGGGCTATGCTGCTCTCCGCTATTGCGGGGGCGTGAAGGGATTTTTCCTTTACATCTTACGGTGGGCCTGATTGGCTTGGAGCCTGCCGGAGTCTTATAGGTTTTTACCTTCACTTGGGTTGCAGCTTTTCCTTTCCGTCCAGTTAGTTTAAAGTTGGAATTAAAGTTCTTCCCCCTCCACCTCCCTCACCCCTACAAAGAATTATTTTGTGGTTAGAAAGTTAGTGTTATTCCGTGTTGGTAGTTGTTTAATAGCGCATTTAGTTTTGGCGGCAGATTGTGGTAGGTTTTTGGCGATATTTTATTCTCTTTATTCTCTAGATTAAATTTTACTTATGTTTGTATTTCTGTTGAAGGGTTGGATAACAAGATGTGCATTTGGTTTTTGGGGCACTCATTTACTGGGCGAGTAAGCATGTCTTGGCTCGGAGATGTCTTTGGTTGCCTGCTCATTCCACAGTCAGGTGGATAGGACAGAGGGGCATGAAATGGGCCGAATTCATTACGCTTTTTTCCGGCAAGATTTACAAACACTATGTTTCGGATATTCTGGTGGTACATTTAGGTGGTAACGATGTGAGCCAAATGAAATCGTTGGATCTCATTGTAACAGATACTGGATTCTACTACTACTAATCTTGATTAGCGTTGGCTCACCAGAGGCGCGGAGTCTAACGATCTCCCCGGTGTTCACCAAGAACCGCCGCAAGGCGGGGTGGGCTTTGCTGCCAGGAGTTGCAGGTCGCGGTCCTCAGGTTCGCCCCAAGATGTAGTGCAGCGGAGTCGAGCGGACGATGCAGAGTCAGACAAGCCGGTTCGGTGCACAGGAATGGAGTCAGGCAGAATCAGGAGGCAACTTGGAGTCAAACAAGCCGGGGTCGGTACACGGGTCACAAGAACAGAGGGATGGTCAGCAAGCCGGGTCGGTGCACAGGGGTTGGAGAGCCAGGATAGTCTAACAGGCAGAGATCAGCACACAGGAAGACACAGGAGACTGGAAGACACAGCAATCCACGAAGCACAGGAGCCAGGAACAGGTAAGTGAACTTGTTGCTCTGACAAGGCTGCAGTGTCCAGATGAGCTAATATAGTCTGTGGATAGTAAAAGCCGCCTCCCAGCCACGATCATGTGACCACCCAAACCAGGAAGTGCTGCTGTACACAGAGACAGGAAATCAGCAGCAGAAAGCAAGTAAGTTTGTGACACTCGTCATCACAAATTCTGATATGTCAGTTGTTGCCAATAGATGGCCTAAAATAAGGTTGTGTTGGTCTTGCATAGTTCCCCGTCGTAGTTGGAGGTCTAATATCCCTGCGGTTACCCTAGCAGCCGTTAGGAAAATTAACCAAAGTTAAAATTTTTCGGGCTTTAGAGGGCTCCGTCATTCCTCATCCATTGTTAAAAGCTGAGTATTCTTCTTTGTTTAGACCTGATGGGGTTCATTTGACAGATGAAGGTATTCAATTTTTCATAGACCAGTTGTGTTGAAGGCTGTGAGCTATTAGGTCTGTTGTTGGCGGGCCGCATATATAGTTATACATGGCGGCGTGGGTAGAAGAGCAGTGCAGTCGGTAAGTTTGCATATGGTGCTCAGTTTATCTGGTCATAGGTCACTACCCCCAATTTCTTTGTGGTGTCATCATATGGTTGGTCCGCTTGTGAGGAGGACCCTCGGCTGGTATGTTTAAGGTTATACTGGCGGTTATAGGGGGTTGTAATCTTGCCGTTGGACAGATTTTTAGCACCAGCCAATAGATAAGGTATGATCCTGGGATGGTGGTACTATGGTCTGACCTTTCCACCATTTTGCTGTTGCTAACTGCCCTGCTCTCATCTGCCTTACAGTCCTCTTTAGTTTAGTTAGCTTCAGTCCAACGTTAAATTTATAGTCATTTTAATAAATCCTATTTTATTCCAACGTTAATCTGGTGTCCGTGCCTTTATTGGTTATTATGATATGTTATGCTATGTTATGGTGTGAAACGAAGAGAACTTCCCCGCTGTGCATTTTAAAAGCTTCAGATGCGTACCCAATAGCTTAATCTTATTCTGTATATCCACCTACCAATGTGGCTGAATTGTACACTCATCCTGTTTGTCGTTACCAAAGAGAACGTACAGTTCTTTATAAGGGTTAACCCATAACATAATTGTGGGGAATAAGGCCTATATCATAACTGCAGTGTAAATATGGCATATCAAATGAATCCATTGATAAGTTCAGCTACTAAAGTGTAAAATATGAAGCCAGTGTGTGTGTATATTCGGTGGCTCTGCACAACCCAGTGTTAGAAGATCGTAGTTTCACCTGGAGCAGCTTCGAGGGGCTTGTGCTGTGAGTTATATCCTGACACAAGTTAGTTTTTGAACACCTGAATAGACTTTGGGGTGCTGGTCACCGCTTGAAATCCTTGCAACCAAAAGAGGCATTTGAAGGCTGCCTATACAGGTATATAGAAATGGAAGCTTAAAAAGGAAAATGCCTTCATAGTTCATATTTTGGGAAATCTGGGAGGCACTCCATACTGAGCAGCAGATATCACACCAGGGTTGTGAATAACAGGTACTGGCGGTATCCGAAAACAGCTATAATCACATATCTTTGGGAAAGGTATGTCACATTGTCATAATTCCATTATGTTTGGTATTTAAATGTGCAGGAGATTGTGACCAGTTTATTGAAGGGGGAGTTATGTCTCTGTGATATATCTGTGAAGAATTACCCAAAGGATAAACCTTTGGGACTATTTGTGAGCAAACTATAGTAACACCCAGGAGACATCCCTGCCCACCTATAGCATTAACACTGCCCCTGTGAAGACTGTCCCATCTGAGTTTGCTTAAAAAAAAACCTGTGTTGGGAAGGGGCAAATTGTAAGTCTTTTGGGAAAATCAATCCACACTGATAAGCTGTCCATCTTCATAGTCAATGTCCCATGGCACAGATTATACAACTCATGTAAGTTATATTCAACACCTTTTATTTTAAACTGCTTTGCTTGTGTAGGTTATGTCAATTGTTCATTATTTTTTTTTATATTTGAATGCCCTGTACCTTTGTATATTAAATCTATAAATTTAGTAAGTTGTGTCATTAGCCATTAGCCTGTTAAGAAGAATATAGCTCGACCAAGTTAACCCTTTGAATGCTGGTGTGTGATTTGTTGGTACATTTGACTAACAAGCCTAGCGTGCGCCTGCATTTACATTTGTGCAACAGTCTGGAGGTGTGAAAAATTAACCCCTTGTTTGCTGGTGTGGGCTTAGCTAGCCTGTGTGTAGCCAGAAGCCTTGTGTGCCAGTTTGGGACAGTATATTGGGGTCGTATTGCCCGTATTCAATAGGTGGTGGCAAATCTGAAGTGTGTGGTAGTGATTCTGTAGGTCTATAACTTGTGTGACAGGTAGAGACTGCGGGCTGGAATCGTGTGTAAACTCATGCAGCAAACATCCCAAAGTCACGAAAGCTGGGAGAATGTTCGTGACAGTGTCCACTTTGTGTGTTCTTCAAAGAGTCAATGGGCTAGATTTACTAAGCTGCGTGTTTGAAAAAATGGGGATGTTGCCTATAGCAACCAATCAGATTCTAGCTGTCATTTATTTAGTACCTTCTACAAAATGATAGCTAGAATCTGAGTGGTTGCTATAGGCAACATCCCCACTTTTTCAAACCCGCAGCTTAGTAAATCTAGCCCAATGTGTCTTCAATATACATATAAATCAACACTACTGATCGCACTCTTTGATTTCTACATTTCTACTTTGGAGGGGGGGGGGGGGGTGTCTTAAATGTGTAGCTGAGGAGGTTTACCGAGGATTAACTATTTCATTTGGTGAACATCATTTTAATTCAGAAGAGTTTAACTAAAAAATAAGAGCTGCCTTTTCCTTGAATGTATGCAAAACCTGTTCCTCCATTACACAACTCTGACACAGAGGACAGAACACAAAGTGAGATGCGCTGAGAGGTAGGGGACACTGTCAAAAACCATAAGAAAGGCTAAAAGTGTAATAAATTAAATTCTGCTTGTATGATATGAAGAGAATACATATCCCCAAACTAAAAACATAGTGTGAACAAACCCTTGCATACAGTTTGCTGTTTGGTGGGTATGTAGAGCCAAGGCTTCATTACTGAATAACAGTAATGAATAATTATTAATAATCAACTCTCTTGTGGTAGGTTTTGCGGGGTATGAAGCCATCACTTAAACATACAAAATGAGACACTGTCGAAACTTAGTTTGTACAGCTTTACCAATGAATGTAGAAGAATGGCAGTGTTCCCATGTACAAATGCTTTCTAGGAGAGCTGATGTGTGAGTGATGAAGAAGGGTTCAGGGAATAAGGAAAGAGAGGGGGAAACAACTGGAGAAGGAGAATTGAAATTCCAGCAGAACATAACAAGATAGACATGAATTAAGTGGATTGGAATTCCAGACTTAAAAATGTACTGTCAGCACTCCCAAGCACTGTAGAGCTGTGACTGCTCTGATTTACGAACAGTGATCGAGTTACATAGATATTGGCACAAAAACTGTATGAGAAAGCTGGGATTGACTGAGGAAAGAGGGGAGGAACCTCCAATTCAACAGCATTCAAGAAACCACATATTCCATGTATACTTTCTTATTATCCTTATCCATTAGAGAAGAATCTAAACAAAGCTTTATCACTACACTCTTTTCTTGAAAGTCACACACTAACCTAATATTTTCCCAGAATTTTTTATTTACCAAGTTATTTACAAAATTGGAAGCATTAGAAATTTACCAAATAGCTGTCTATTTAAACATTCTTGACGTGGTTATAAAGCAATTAGCAGTTAAAATATAAATGAGTTGCTGTAACTGTTTGTGGGCAGGGGGATAATTTTGCTTGCCTTACAAATCCACTTGCATTGGCCAGGCTACCTGCTGTAGATTAGGACTTGTTCCAAAAGGGATTATTTACATTATAGAAAATGTCTGTAGTGCAAGATCTGTAGATATAAGCACAACTTGCTACCTAGGCATATGGTCTCCCCCATCCCAAGATGTTAAAAGATCTGAAACCTTTATGAAGACTCAAAAGGAATACTCTGGCCTTATCAATATACCTCATCTGATCACTCACCACTCAAAAATATCTGAAAACATTAAGCATTGCGAGTGTTTTCTGTTTAGAATTTTCTTCAGATGCGATTTCTAAACATTTTCCGAACAACAAGTCCTGATGAGCATGTCAATTCAAGCATACACACCTATACGATTTACAGTCAGACCGGTGGTTGTCATCTCTTATAACCATCTGCTCAATCGATCATTACTAATCTATGCATATCTGCCAGTGTAGCAATCTTCAACTGCCACCCACACGCTTAATCTTACTTACCTTACGCACTGCTCCAGAACCTCTCATAACCATGAGTTGAGATCTGGGGACTAGTAGGGCACGGTCATTAGAATTACAGCATTTCCATGTCCATCAAACTTTAAAACTGAAAACTTATACCAACGGATAGAAAAATGTCACCCTGGAACATTACACAGTATTTTCCGGCTATCTGGAGCCATTTGAAAAAAAAGCAGCTATTTTTTCAAATCATTTGAAAAAATAAAAATTCAAACATTTAAAACTTTACTGTTATCTGGAGCCATTTGATAACACCCTCTCCCCCCGAAAAACACCACCACATTTAAAAATTAATTTATTCACTCAGCTTTCTACCGAAAGAGAGGCTGTGGCATTTTTACAAAAGAATGGAATACTGCCAGCTAGGATGCTGGGTCAGAGAAATCATGCAGTGAAGCTCTACTTTGGTTTGTGTATTTCCTGGAATTGTAGAAAATCTACTTGTCGAAAGAAGGTCAACATCCACCAGGGAAAATTGGTTCACCAACAGTCGTCTATCATTCATGAAAACTATTTGCTTCTTCTATTGCTGGGCCAAGGAATTGACATCAAATCAAGTTGTGCAAAGAGGAATTGGGCATGAACAAAAATACAAACGTCGACTGGAACAAATACATGCAAGTAATCTGCGCCGAGTACCTCAATCGACAGCCAAAACAGAAGATCGGAGGTGACGGATTAATCGTCGAAATCGACGAGCGCTTGTTCTCTAAGCGCAAGAACAATGCTGGTCGAGTGCTTCCTCAGCAGTGGAGCTTCAGTGGACTGTCGGGAGGCGCACAAATGATTTTTGGTAATAGTGGATGATCGCAATGTGGAAACGTTAATGTCGGTGATTTTTGACAATATCGAAAGAGGCTCTATAATTTACTCAAAATAGTTGGGGCGCCTACAAGATGGAAGAACTGGAAAAGACCGGAATTCAACATTTCAAAGTAAATCATTGCTACAATTTTGCCAATCCTGACACCGATGTCCATATTCAGAGAGTCGAACGAATGTGGGGATCAGCTAAATGGCGAAATACACAACAGATGAACAATGTGGCAGCATTTGAAGTCGTATTTAGCCGAATCTTGGACACTGGAAGTCGGAGAAGACAACGTATTTGAGTCACTGTTGGACGCAATTAAAATTTTCATACTATCTTAACCAGCAGGTCCCTCGTTTCTCACAAAATGTGGAGTATAACAAAATGTACTTTTTATAGCCCTGTTAATGTTTCCCAGTTCAACAGAGTGCAAGTGCAGTGTCCCATTACATGCGGAAAAAGGGACATTGTAATGATGTCTATATAGGCGAGTTATGTGAAGGAACTAAGAACAGTAACAAGAAAAACCACCAACAATTTTTTCGCTACTACCACAATTTGTCAGCACTGGATAGGAAGGCCCTTAAGGAGCTCTATAATGATCATTCGATAATTATAAAGTCTGCTGACAAAGGTGGAGGGGTTGTGATTCAAGATTTGAGAGATTATTTGAAAGAAGCCCATCGACAATTAGATGATCCCCATTTTTAAAAGTTATTAAAATCTGATCTCACAGCTAATTTCCAAAAGGAGTTATTGGAATTACTTGATGGGGCTCTACATGAGGCTGTTATCACCAAAGAATTTAGGGATTTTTAGTATCCATTACATCCTATTACTGCTATTTATTATCACCTACCTAAAATACATAAGCCTCTCCAAAATCCCCCTGGACGTCCTATTATTTCTGGGGTTGGATCATTTACACCCAACATCTCTGCATATATAGACTCTTTTTTGCAACCTTTAGCAGCCTCTTTACCTTCACATTTACAAGGTACAACTCATTTTCTTAACATTAAGAGCTGCTGGCGGGGATGCTGATAACATCTGGTCCGGACTGAAGGACCTGCCAACCATTGCAGACATGTCTACTGTCGCTGCATTGGATGCTGTCACAATTGAAAAAATGGTGGAGGATTATTTTGCTGACACCGTCCAAATAGACATGTCAGACAGTCCATATTGTTACTGGCAGGTAAAAAAGGCAGTTTGGAAGCCCCTTAACAAACTGGCTCTATTTTACCTGAGTTGTCCCCCCTCCAGTGTGTACTCGGAAAGAGTTTTTAGTGCAGCGGGGAACCTGGTCAGTGAGCGGCGAAGGAGGTTGCTTCCTCACAACGTTGAAAAAATTATGTTTATAAAAATGAATAATCAATTCCTCAATGAAGTACAGCACTGCCCTCCAGATAGTACAGAGGGACCTGTGGTTGTGGAGTCCAGCGGGGACGAATTGATAATGTGTGAGGAGGAGGAAGTACACACTGTAGGGGGAGAGGAATCAGAGGTTGAGGATGAGGACGACATCTTTCCTCAGTAGAGCCTGTTTAGTTTGTACAGGGAGAGATGAATTGTTATTTTAGTGTGGGGGCCCAAACAAACCAATCATTTCAGCCACAGTTGTTTGGTAGGCCCTGTCGCTGAAATGATTGGTTTGTTAAAGTGTGCATGTTCTATTTCAACAACATAAGGGTGGGTGGGAGGGCCCAAGGACAATTCCATCTTGCAACTATTTTTTTGGCATTATGTGACCATTTAACAGTCGTTTGCCATGTTCAAAATGTAAAAGAAAATGTCAACAAATTCAAAAAATGTAATCAAAAGTTAAATGCCCTGTCATTATTTAAAACAAGAGGGTTTGACGTGCTAGAATTAGTGTAGTGTTAATATGTTATAAACACTACACTTGGAACTTGGAGGAGGTATTGTGGCCCAGGTATCAAATTTAGTACCGGGGCCACCCCACTACACAGTCCAGAATATTTTTTGGGGAAATTCAGAGCCGTGGAGGGTTTTTTATTATATATATTGTGGTGACCACTCCTCTACGCAGTCCAGATACATTTATTGGTGTGATTCATACAAGTTCAGGGTTTTTAATTTATATTGTGGTGAGTGACCACTCCTCTACGCAGTCCAGGTACATTTTTTGGTGTGATTCAGACCAGTTGATGGTTTTCTTATTATATATATTGTGGTGACCCACTCCTCTACGCAGTCCAGATACATTTATTGGTGCGAATCATACAAGTTCAGGGTTTTTAAATTATATTGTGGTGACCCACTCCTCTACGCAGTCCAGGTACATTTTTTGGTGCGATTAAGACCAGTTGATGGTTTTCTTATTATATTGTGGTGACCCACTCCTCTACGCAGTCCAGGTACATTTTTTGGTGCGATTCAGACCAGTTGATGGTTTTCTTATTATATATATTGTGGTAACCACTCCTCTACGCAGTCCAGATACATTTATTGGTGCGAATCATACAAGTTCAGGGTTTTTAAATTATATTGTGGTGACCCACTCCTCTACGCAGTCCAGATACATTTATTGGTGCGAATCATACAAGTTCAGGGTTTTTAAATTATATTGTGGTGACCCACTCCTCTACGCAGTCCAGATACATTTATTGGTGCGAATCATACAAGTTCAGGGTTTTTAAATTATATTGTGGTGACCCACTCCTCTACACAGTCCAGGTACATTTATTGGTGCGAATCATACAAGTTCAGGGTTTTTAAATTACATTGTGGTGACCCACTCCTCTACGCAGTCCAGGTACATTTTTTTGGTGCGATTAAGACCAGTTGATGGTTTTCTTATTATATTGTGGGGACCACTCCACTACGCAGTCCAGAAAGATACCTCGTTGCAACGTTTTGGACTAATAACTATATTGTGAGGTGTTCAGAATACACTGTAAATTAGTGAAAATGCTTGTTATTGAATGTTATTGAGGTTAATAATAGCGTAGGAGTGAAAATAAGCCCAAAAACTCGATTTTTGAACTTTTTATGCTTTTTTTCCAAAAAAAATCCGAATCCAAAACCTTTAATCCGAACCAAAACCTTTCGGCAGGTGTTTTACGAAACAAATCCGAACCCAAAACATCGCGAAAATCCGAATCCAAAACACCAAAAGTCGCCGGTGCACATCCCTAATTAATGACACTGTTTCTTCATGGTTACAGGCTCCAAATATGAAAAAAGTTGTAGGATGTGGGGCGACCAGATGTACTACTAGTAAATGTATAGATTGTAAAGTCCAATTTGAGTTTTATATATTTATTTTACATTAATTGTAATACTGAGTATATTGTTTATATGCTCTATTGTTCATTTGGGTATCAATATGCTGGCAGGATAACTAGAAAATTAAAGATCCGCTTTATTGAACATAGACGGAATATTAAAGCCAACAAACAAGATCAGTGTCCCTCGGCATTTTGAACTATGCCATAACAACAATTCTAATGGTTTAAGAATTATTGGAATCTGTCCCCTCTACTAATAGAGGAGGTGATAGATTTCAACGCCTATGTCTCCGTGAAACCTATTAGATCCACCGTTTGAATACAATGAAACCAGAGGTTTGAATGAATATACAGAGCTAAATTTTTGACTTTGCCTGTTGCTGGATGTTTTCTTCCCTTATAATAGAATATCTAGATCCATTTATGTGGAGTATGATTACTTATAACCAAAAGTGAATGAATCCATTAGAGACCAGTTTTTAATATAACTGACCTCACATGGGATTTGAACTCCTGAGGGCGGATGCTTTACTCGTTCAGCCACTTTCACAATAGTTATTTACATGAAGTTTCTAGAATACTTCTAGTTAATGTATCATTTTGGAAAGTACTTGTTTCTCATTCTATGGAAATTAGTATTGGTTTTTCTTCATATGAATTTTTAATCCGAGTAGAAAAGGGGTATATATTTATATCTTCTTGGTATATTCATATAGTTATTTTCTTATATATTGTATTTTTGTAGTTTGCATATATTAGGAATTATAGCATTTCATTATTGATGTCCAATGACTGCATCAGTTGTGGAAGATCCATTTATTATTAATTTTTGTTATCCTTATACTACAACAATAAAATTAATATAAAATTTCTTTAGTTGCATTTCCTGTTTTGCTTTAATATATATTAATTTGTATGTGAAACACATTCTATTTCAGTTATCCAATTAGTCATTGACTGGTTTCCATCTGAATAAATAACTGCCTTTCAGAGTCTACACACTCTCCCTCTGAAAAAAGTGCTTAGTATTTTTACTAGAAAAAAAAATGTTTTTATATGTATTCATCGTTCAAAATATTGCATTTAGAGAAAATACTGGATTCAAAGTCCAATTTTTCCTGCAGACTAAATGACATTTATTTTTAAAGACTAATAAAAATAGATGACACATAAGGCTTGTTCAGAATAAAGTTTGTCCTCATGAAGCTTTCCCGGGTCAGTCATGAACGTGAATCTTCTCATGGTACATACTTCATGTCTACAGAAGAGCATATGAGGAAATGGACTGTAGAGACAACACAAAATCATAATTTATTTATACAGAACCAGCATATTCCGTAGCGCTTTACAATTAGGAAAAAAGCACAGTAATAAAACTAGAGTGTGCCAATTTAAATAAACTTGATTTTAATTACGATTTAATTGTGATTTAAATCACGATTGTGTTTTTTTTTTTTTTTTTTTTAAATCATTGATTTTAATCACCATTAAAAAAATCGAGGGTTTTAAACAAACTTTTAATGGTAATTGGCATACTGTGCAATATGGACCATAGTCCTTTGACCTTTCATTAGCTGCTCTACTAATAAAAGTATCTATGGCTATTGCTCGCTGATCTAATTAATTATGACTCAGGAGATGCACAAAGGCACAGGAAACAGACAAGAAGCAGATGATTCTAGAATCCATAGAGAATGACCAACACCACACCATTGTATCAGGTTCAGAGAGAAAGGACAGTTGAAAGTAGTAACTTATCACTGCAAAAGCAACCACGTTTAATGACCTCTCTTTTGACCACAATGTTGTGTCAACAGCGGCACCAATAGACTGGTGGAAAATGCACATAGGTTCAGAAACTAGCTGGAAATAAAAAAAATAATGGAAGTAGTAGCGCAATTGTTAACAGCAGCATCATCAGCAGCTTCAGTAGAAATATTATTTTCTACATTTGGTTTGGTGTAGATAAAACCGAGAATCCGCTTGGGTACTGACAAAGCGGAAAAACTTGTGTGTTTCTTTTTAAGGCATTCAATAAACCTAATGTGTAGACTCATTCAGATTTACAAATCAGGCAAGGCAATTGCCAACTATTGTAACTTTTAACATCAATGCTGTTTCTTTCCTTTTGCCGTTTGTGTTGCGATTTGTGTGTAGTTTGCTGTGCCATGCCATGATTGGTGACAACGTCAAGTCATTTAAATTAAATATATTTAAAGACACAGTATTTTAAAAGAAAATAACTTTGTATTATTGTTTTTACTTCATTTATTTGTTTACTTGATCATTTAAAAAAAATCTGATTTAAGTCAAAATAATTTGAAAAAAACAAAAACAAAACAAGTGATTTTTTTTTCCACACTCTGAATAAAACAATACTGGGTAATAACATTTTACTCAAGGTTTTGTACACATCAAAGAGATCAATTATGTTTGTACATGCTGAAGTTACGACCATGTATGATCCATGTGAACACCCCCGAGTAACACAGTGGATAAATAAATATGCTCATGTGAATTAATCATAAGGAAGATGAAAAATCATTACCTGCAAATTACAAACCCATCAGACAAACTCAAATTCAAGAAATCTATTATTGACTAGTCAGTTAGTGAGAAAACATTATACAATAGGATTTCTCTAAAATACACTCTGAATGTTGATATTCTTAGGATCTTTTGGCTTAAGCTGGGAAAACACCTTTGCAACTATCGTGAAGATCACAGTATTCACAGCCGTTTGGTCAGATATTGAAAGAGTATGTATGCTGTATCATGTTTTATTGTACCGAAACATATCGCACCTGTTGATTTGGTTTTATAAAGTTCCTGAAAATCACAATCAATAATGGGACAATGTTGGGCAAAAGTGAAAGTGTGTATGCACTCATGCCCAGCAGTGTAGGCAAAAATCTGTAGAGTGTAGTATAGTCGCGATCTTTTCAGCAGGTTATGAGAGATGAAGATCACACAACTGAAAGCAAATTGTGTAGGTTTGTACGCATGATATTAAGCTAGGTACACTACACGGTTTTCATCCAATAATCGGCTCAATCAGCCGACATATGACCGCTCGTTCAAAAGTTGGGTCAGTGTGTGCAGTGACACGATGGTCGAAAGTCTGCCCAAATGGACGATTGTCGCCTCATTTGGTTGGTCGTACCGTTAAATATTTTCGTTCCAATCTCGTTTCCGTTGTGTAGTGTGTATAAACTTCCGACCGATCCACAACAGTGAGTACGAAATTACAGTCATTGCTCACGACAACATAGCCGTAAAAAGTCGCTAACGGGACAGCTGCTTTTCCCTTTATCGTCTAAAACAAGGCTAGTGTGTATGCAGTCCGTGGACCGAGCGATCGGACCATCGATCACATGTAAAATCGATCGGCATAAAAAGTTTGTGGAAAATTCTGTAGTGTGTACCCAGCTTTAGGAAGCTCATCGGCTCTTTCAATCGTTTGTGAAATTGTTACAGAAATTGTATCTGAAGTATGATTGCATAGGTGTGTACACAGCATTAGAATAGGGAAACAAAATAAATCACACAAAAAATGCCTTTAATCCATTTCATTAATTGTGTCTTGGAGATGAATTTCCTTTTATCATTCAAAAAAAACAACACCATTCCCATAGGATGGTTACTATAAAATGGTTTTTACTGAGACAATCCTCATTTTCATTTAGGTTAAGCAGGGGTGGACAACCGCTTCAGTCAGTCGTTTGTAACTATTCATTCTCAGCTAGAGTGTGCAACATCAAGTTGCATTAATTGAGGTTTAGATAGCAGTATTAGGGCAATCTTTGACCTGCATTATAGAAGGAACTTCCCTTTGATGCTACAAAACAGTTTACAAGGTATAAATTAGGAGCCTTTGGTAATGTAAAGTTACAAGACTGAAAAATAAAAACACATTTTAATTCATACAAAAATGGCAATAGTTTTAAACAGTGCAGAACACACACAAACGATCTTGCTCAGCAAATGAACAGGTCATGTGGCAAACGCCTAAAACTAACCTGAGCCACTTTAACGGAATTTTGAGTGGAGCCACCGGCATGGTAATCAACCTTGAACCTTTTCACCAGCTCTTCAAACCTGCAGTACAGCACAAGAGATGGGTCAGTTAAAAAGCAGTTCCAGTAAAGGGAGTTCAGAGACCAAATGTAAATCTGTTGGGTTGGGATGTGGGTCAGCAGGATATGCTGTGCTCATTAGCTTCTTTACAAGGTGCGAGCTGAGAAAACAAAGGGTAGAAACCCATAAAGAGACTTTGAGGAGCCATGACCTGCTCATGAACCACGCTGGCACAGAGACAAGTATCTCCGTGAGAATGAGGAGGAGATTTGCTGCTTGCAAAACCATACACCAAAAAAATTACACAAAATAACAGTGAAAATATATCATCATGTTACATTTCTGAGGGGCATTAAAACAAGGAGCATTTAACTTTTTTATACAGACACCAGTATCCTGCTAACCTACTTCATGTTAAATGATAGAACATTGAATTCATTTTTACATTAAAAATATCTTGTTTATAATCTACCCAGGCACCTCTGATCTCTGTTGGAGGGGATGTGGGGAAGTTGGTTCATTCTATCACATTTGGTGGACGTGCCCCAGCATCTCTAATCTTTGGTCCCAGGTTGCGGACCTTATCACAAAAATACTTGAGATTGAGGTGTTGCCAGACCCTCTGGTTATGCTGCTGTGTTCTCGGGTTCGGTCCCTTAACAAACATGGAGACAAGCTTGTGCAGCATATTTGTGCAGCAACCTGTCTGCAAATAGCCAAGGAGTGGAAATCCCTTTCCCCTCCAAGTCTCCACAGCATAGTCTCCCGGGTCTGGTATATGGCCTCAATGGAATACATCACTAGCCTTCTTCACGACAAAATACCAAATTTTCATAAGGTGTGGGACTTCTGGTATTCTTTCCATCAGACTTCAATGCCCGCCACCCAGTGAATTGCATTTTCTATTCATTTTATAGTGTGGGCTCTGTTTCCCCTCGTGGGGGTGCCGGATTAGCTTCTTCCCCCCTTGGAAGGTATATGTCGAGTTATCCCTCTGTCCCTTTCCCCTCTTAACCTCTTTCTCTCCTCCCCCCCTATCTCCCCCCTCTCTCCTTTTTCTTTTCAATAAAACTTAGGAAAAACACAACAGCATAGGGTTTCCTATTTACGGGCCTTTCCAAGGCTTACAGTTGGATCATTCCAGTTATGATTAATGTTCTGGTTTGTATTCAGTACCTCTGTATTCTTACTTTGGATTATTTGTAACTCATGTTGTTGTTGAAAATAAAGAGTTAAAAAAATAAAATAAATATCTTGTCATGTACAGCCATGTGAAAAAAATGCGCCTACCGATTTTTAAAAATTCTATTATCTAGGCCTTAACATATACTAGAAAACGTAACTATAACTGCAACCCCAAATACACATTTTACTTTTTAAATTTGACAAAAAATAACGTGAATAAGCCAACATATGAAAATGATGCATCATCTGTGTGCAATCTTTACTGATAAAACTATCATTGTCCCAATGACGTGTTATATGTATTTAAAGCTATATAGTTAACTACCCGTATTGTGCGAACGTGTAGCAGAATGTAAGTTGCTGAAAAGAAGTATGTACTGCGTCTATGTTTGTAAATCCCACATCTAGGATCTCTGCTATGGTATGCATGTAAATAGTATATAGTGATACATATGTCTTATACAATGGGATGTATTCAATTCAAGGCAAGGTCCTGTATTAGCCTCAGGCAACTGCGCTTACTTCCGGGTATTACGATACACAAACCATTGCTGAACTCAGACAGGATTTCAATAATAAATTAATTTCCCACAAATAATTAATTCAGGAGTAAATAAATGCTATTTTGGATGACATTATGCAAACAGAACACATTCATCATTGCATACATTTCTCTAATGACAGTGGCACAGACATCAAAATCAACTTTAGTAAACAGATTACAAAAATCTTAGAACATGGATTATACAATTTCTGGAAAACTCAAATCCTTATGATTTGTATGTGCATCTGGATAGAGGTGAGCATTGCAGCATGTATCAAGTCTAATATATGACAAAATCAGCAGGCGGTGTACGAGGTGAAAGTGCCATATGAATTTCGTTATCATTTGACATATAGAAAACATGCTTTTACTTCCACAATAACCTTGCTCTGGCATCTTTTAGAAAAGAGGGAGGAAGGCAATTTAATTTTTTTTTTTTTTAATGTATCAGAATTATAGTGAGGGACTTTAGATACAATTATACTAAAGATAATTGTAGCACCGGGCCTCAAATACTTTGCGTATTGCAAAAACTGAGTAAGTGGGACACAAGGTGGTTGTTACAGTCCAGCAGGATTTACAGACAAACCTGGTAGCATTGCTGTGCAAAACCTACAGCCTAAGGTAAAAGAAGAATTTAAAAAAATATGAGAAAGTCCTAAGCATGGGATATGCCAATTTCTAAACAGTGTTACTTTGTCATTTATGTGAGGATGTAAAGATTTTGAGCAGGTGAATGCATAGTGAGTACAAGTATAAAATTAAGTGATCATATTTTTTGTAGTAATGTATTTGTAAATAAACATCCACAGAGTGCTTAGCTTCAATGCTAGCCCTTTTGTAAACTAGATTCTTTACTTAACAGGAAAAAAATATTTTCTTAATTGTTTCCTGTAAAATAAAACTTATGTGAGTGAACAGTTGATTAGCTATACCAAACAACAAGCTGTCCACCCAACATATCCCCAGAACCAACCTGAATGTGGTGGGCTGTGGAAAAATCAAGACATAGAAAGTGCAATACACGTTTGCTGGCCCATACGGATTCCATTATGTGCAATCTTTGTGGCAAAACAGCTGGTGGTGGAGGATCTCTATGCAGTTCTTAGATGGGTATATACTTCTCCCATGAAGTGTGCAAAATTATTCAGGTATCTTGAAACAATCAAGTATTAAAGGTCCAAATATGTGCAGTTAAAACATACTATACCATTACCATGCCACAAAGGATTCATATCATACACATATGTGTTATTATTACTATATTGACTGGTATGCAGTGTGCGATTCAGAAATGTCCCACTGCACCACAAAAATCACCATACATATTTACAAGAATAAGCTAGAAAGTTAAGGAATCTAGAGGGGAAGGTGTGTGTACTTGAGGGGACATTAACTGGCCAACGCAAGTTGATGCAGACCACCTTGAAAATACACTCAGCATCAAAATCTAGCATATGCCTGATTTACACCTTTAGAGGTGACCAAATGGGATTACTTTGCCATCTGGTCTATTGGGAGGTGTGGGGTTGGGGGGGGGGGGGGGGGGGGTCTTCTTACACAGCTTTTCTGGGTTTCTTTGTCACAGTCAGTAACTATCGTGCTGGCTATAAATGCTAACTGCGTTCCTTATCGGAGAATCTTGCGCCAGAACTAGGCTCCTTCACAACACCAACAACCAGCTACCCAGAATTAAGCGGTATAGTGCTACTGCGCTTCTTTGCTGTGGGTTGACTGGTACCACCTGACCGCTTACTATGCAAAACAACTGCTGAGCGTTGACAAAGACACTGGGTTCAACACAGGACAGCCGGGGAATGGATTAGAGTTTAAGCTCTCATTTGTTGGTCACAGGACACAGAAGGCAACAGGAATCAGGCGGAATCTTAAAGCAGAGATGTTTTATTACTCAAGGGTCCTTACAAGGACTTTTACACACTAGTTAAAAAGGTACTAGAGATCATCCAGAAGTCCAGATGGTACACTACTAAAGTTGAAATACAAAATATAGCTCTTTTACACTGTTTTCTGACACATATGTTTGCAGGGAGTAACTCAGTCCCAGATTTAGCTGGCACCAAAATCTGAGATAAGAAATCCAACTAGCAACAGGATATAATATATTCTCTGAACTTGGATTTCATGCAATTCAAACTCAACAAACTTCACATCAATATGTGATTTCCTAAATCACTTACTATTTCAGTATTCAAATAGATTTTCTCCATCTCCAGACACAGGGTGACAGGCTAACAATCAAAAGGTGAATGGGACAGTGTGTGTGTGTGTGTGTGCGCACAACACTGAGGTGATAAGGACAGGATGCAGTGTTCTGATCCCATGATGTAAGCTGTAAATGTCATATGGTAACTTTGGTGGCAAACAGCTCCTACACATACCCGCAGGATTGTCCTGTTGACAGGGCATTAGGAGAGGAGGGTCCTCACAATGAAATAAAAACAAGTATGTATACATGTGGCTTCTTCTACCTACATGAGGCACCATTACATTCCAATGTTGTATAAGAACAGTTACGCACTGTTCTGGGCACAAGGGATGAACAGTGCATCAATAGCCCCACACCAGGTTCCCTATGATGCCTTTCTCGCCTCCTGGGCACCCCCTCTACTCTCAAAGCAAAATGGGCGCCTCTTCTGAGCAAGCAGTCTGGTACAAGCTGAGAAGAGGCCTAAACTCTGCTAAATTTGAGAGCAGACTAATTTGGAATTAGAGGGACCCCCTTACCTCCGCACCCTTAAGTTGCAGCAGCCACTATAGTGCTGTCACTCTGAACACACAACAGACAGTCCAAACATAAACCTATTTTTGGGTCGTTCATAAGATCGACAATACAAACCACAACAGCTACTTTAAATAGTGTTAGCATTTTACATTGTTTATGCTTTTGCTAGAGCGAGTTTTTTTTTTTCCCTTTCAAAACATAAAACCAAAACAAAATGATATTTTTGTCAGGAATGCAGGAAGCAAAGGGCTTTCCTGGTGTTCTGTTACAATAAATACGGGAATACTATCTGCCTATAATAAATTGTCATGTAAGGAAAATGTACGTGTAGCCCAATAAAAATGCTATTATCAAGTTCAGCAATCTTTAGTTAAATTACATATTACAACTTTCAGGGGAAGTTACTTTTTAATTAAAGCACCCATTGCTTACAGTTTTTCTAACATAATTATATTTTAACCCTTCCATTCTCTTAATTATTGAGGCTGCCTATCTCTGAACCCTTTCTAGTTTATATGTCCTCTGTACAGTGAGGTGACAAAAACTATATGCCGAAATATGGGGTAATCAATACCAAGTCTGCATTTATTTCTGTTTTACACATCATAGAGAGCAGCTGTAAAGATTAAAATCCTACCATTGCTACTAGGCCATCTATACTAGTAGATTTAAGAGGGAGGACCCTTTTAAATGTAATATTAATACGAGTGTCAATATTAGCCAGTCCCTTTCTTATGTGTACAGTTTGCTACATAAATGGATTGGAGAATCTCGCTTGTTTGCATTTTACAACCCTATTCTGCAAAGCATCTGGGTTAGCCTGTAGGTAGCCTCAGACTTCCAAGGACAAATAGTGCAACTAAGGGGAGTTCCAGGTGACCTCCTGATGAGTTTTGCCCTTAACTCCCAAATATATAAAAACAATGTGACTTTCCTTTTATTTTACAGTTAAAAGTTAGTGTTACACTGCCAGAGGCACCTTGTGTATTGTTAATGACATTTTAAGAGAATGGAAGATTGGCGTTGGGTCACCCTGGCAGACCTAACTGTTAATGGCATTCCAAAATGTTTATGTACCATCATAAACTGTTAAGATTCATTGCTTTACAAATAAACAAGTTCTGCCAAAAAAGGTTTGCAGTGCAGAGCAAAAAAAGCAAAACAAAAAACCCAAACCTCTAAATGTCATTTTGACAAAAGCCAAGAGACTCTTTTTCGCCCAAAACATGTGTTTGCGTTTAAATGTATTGAAATATGTATAGGGAAAGGAAAAATGTAAGTAATTTTTTTTGCAAAGGTTAGGAAAATTATTCTCTTAAGTTGTGATCTTTTGCAGTTGGAAGAGATTCCATCATTATATGCCACACTATAGTATAATTACACTATGTAAATTAAAAAGAAAATCAGATTCAGATAAACCTCTGTACTGGCAGGTCTTCATGTAAAAACCTCCACACTGCTTCATCTTTACACTAAACCTTCATACTGTGCATCTCCCTCTAACAGCAATTTGAATTATTGCAATGATCTTTCTCCTATCTTCAACAATGAAGACCAGAGAACCAAACCGTGCATCCTTCTCCTTTAATCTCTTCAGTGCTAAGGACAAGTGGGTCTCATCCTGCACATATACTTCTAAACTACCAAGAACGATTCCCCGTCATACTGAGCACACACAGGGCTCAAAGTAGTAAAAATGGTACTTCCCAGCCAACAATTGGTATATCCTGCAGGTTGTGCATAGTTACATGATTGCGCTGGCGCTCTGAAACGCCAGATCTCCCCAATCGTGGTTCCTAGAGATAAGGGGGAGCACCCTCATTTGAAAGAAGGGGCTCCTTTAAAAAAAAAAAAAAAAAAGGGCCCCTTTAATCTCCAGCATCCTGGCTTAAATAAACTTAAGGGTACCTTCATTTAAAAGTTACTTTAAAATGATGTGACCCCTTAGTAGCACCTGTTTGGCCATCACATAACGTTTAACAAAAAAGTGTCTGTTTTACACAAGACACCAGAGCCTAATGCCATCATACAGTTTTCCCTGTCAGGTTATGATTGTTACTAGCACAGCAGCTTTCTGGCTATTTAACATTATAAAAACACAGCCTCTGTTAACAGGCACCATTAGGAAAACTGTACTTTTTCATACACCCTGTCAGGTTCTGATCTTTACCCGCATCAAAGCTTATTGGCTAATGATGACAGAGAGACATTGTATTTATTATATCTGTGTGTATATATATATATATATATATATATATATATATATATATATATATATATATATATATATATATATATATTCTAAATCAATATAGTTTTTATCATTAAGGGCAGGGTTGTCCAACCCGCGGGCCGCATGCGGCCCAGCACGCCTGTAAATGTGGCCCAGAAGGTGTTTTGGTTGTGACAAGGGGGCAGCGCTGTTAATGGAAAAAAAAAATCCTGCAAAAAATGAAAGAAAAGAAAATACTTACCTTGCGGTCACATCAGCTGGTACTCCGGCTCCCTCCCTTGTCGCCTCCTCCGTGTGGTGCTCGCAGTGAATGTCGGGCGTGATGTCATCACGCCCAACATCTATTGCGGAGCGCAGCACAGAGGAGACACCCGCGCGAGAAGAACAATCAGCAGCACAGAATTGGAGAAAAGAAGAGAAGAGGACAGGAGAACAAGCCGATTAAAAGGTAAGTTAAGGGCAGAGCCGGATTTAGAGCTCATGGGGCCCTAGGCAAGATACTGGATTGGGGCCCCCTCCCTGAAAAAATCCATAGCACTATAGTTTTTAGCATAACATATAGCCCTATTCAGGGCCTGGCTGGCAGACTTTAGCCCAGGGGGTAAGCACATAGCACTGTCCCATAAGTAGTGGCCCATTTTTAAAGGTTGGTCTCACCGCCAGCCCTGGGAGGGCCTCTGGGGACCGCTGGGCCCTAGGCAAGTGCCTAGGTTTCATAGTGGTAAATCCGGCCCTGGTTAAGGGGGATTTTTTTTTAATATTTTAAGGGACGCTGACAAGTGAATAAAAGTCACCTGGTCCTGGAGCATCATGGACCTTATCTCCCTGCTACATACTTCTACTTGTAATACTAATGGGGCATTATATATTATTCTCTTTGGCCCATGATAAAAGTTGTTATCCCTTAACTAACATAGTGGTGTAATTATCAAAACAGGTGACAATTTAGGGTCACAGTGGTGTATATGTCAGGTACCGCAGGCCTGGTCAGGGCACCCTGATATACAATGCCTGGCTTAAATGCACTTTATTGATATTGCATCGAAGCATTACAAAAAGTGATTATAGTATAATAACTAGAGAGGATTTTTTGAACAGGGCAATTGAAAGGTAAGTATAGAGGGATTTTAAAAAAAAAAAAGTGATTATATATATAAACTATGTTTTCTATGGTTTTTTTGGATGATCAGCTATCGTTATTGTCAACTCGTCGTCTGCCAATGTGGCCCAGGGAAGCTAAAAGGTTGGACACCCCTGATTTAGGGCAAAGGCAGTGGTGGGATTCAGCCGGTTCTCCAGAACAGATACCTAATTTTAGTCTCGGTTCTGCTTAACGTTGACTACAGGCTGAGTCCACCCATTGCGTTGGTGGGGGGAGCAGGCTCCTTGAAAGAAAAAAAAAAAAAAACAACAAGTCACCTCTCGGCGCCATCGGCAGCTCCTCCTCCATGCTCTGTCCGCACTGAATGTCGGGCATGATGTCATCAAGTCACGCCAGACATTCAGTGAGTAGTGGCGCAGAGAGGAGTCGGCGGCAAGCAATAAGACAAAAAGACAAGAAGAGAAAAGAAGAAGAAAGAAGCTGATAGAAAAGTTAAGTGAAGAAACGGAGCAAGGGGGAGCTAAGGAAGGCTGCATGGCAGAGTGTGATGAAGAGGGTCATTACTGTGGCATAATATGGACTGAGGCCATTACTGAAGCATAATATGAACTGGGGCCATTACTGAAGCATAATATGAACTGGGGCCATTACTGTAGCATAATATGAATATAATATTAAATAACAGATTTTTTGCAGGTAAGGTATTATGTAATATTTATTCTTTAAAATGTTAAAACTCTTTCTTATAACAATCTAGTTTTGTGTATCCCTTATTGTTCTTATTTGAATATTGTGTAGGATGTTCAATAATAGCATGAATCTAAGCCTTAAATCAGTGATATTCCATTGTAAAAAAGTTGTTGTATATACCAGAAAATCACAAATCAACTACTTTGGGATTTTTGTTGCTTTCAGATGGGTTAAATGAAAAATATGTAAAAAAAACAAAAAACAAAGCAAGACACTAAACTAAAAATCTAAAATGCTTCTCAATGGCAATTTGTTTACATCTATGACCTTCAGAAATTGTAGATTCAATACATTTTTCCTCCCATAGATCTTGAACACTTGCAGTCATCTATTTTGGCAGCTATTAATATGACATGATTTTTCCTGTGTTCAAAGAAGTGTACATTTAAAGTCCTGGTGTTTCTACCCTCAAAAGGTTTTCCGCCTAGACATTCCAGCAAATAAATTAGTCAAAGACAATAAATTAAGCTTTCAATCTTCTATTCAGTTAATGTAGTATGCAACGTAAAACTTTCGCAACCATGTACCATACAGTTGCAAGTATTACAAGTATTTCTGCTACATTTGTAATATCAAACAAGTTTTGAGAGAGTCCATCTGTTCTACATATGGCTGTTGGCCCATACATTTACATTAATTATCTGCCTTTAAATGTCCCCATGCATAAACTGGCTAAAGCTGGGTACACACTACAGATTTTTCCACCAACTTGTTATGCCGAGCGATTTTACATGCGATCGATGATCCGATCGCTCAGTCCATGGACTGCATACACACTAGCCTTGTTTAGGACGATAAAGGGAAGAGCGGACGTCCCTTTAGCGACTTTTTACAGCCATGTTGTCGTGAACAATGATTTTAATTTCGTACACACTGCAGCGATATTTGCGGGAAATGTAACGAGATAACAAAGGCATTAGTATAAAGGGGCAGAGCTTTCGCTAAAGTTAACACCCAAAGCTGCATAAAGAGAGAAGACTACACTGTCTCTTCATTCATTTCTATAAAATAGAAGTTTAGTAATATACATTTAATTTAGAAAAACATTTAACTGCTAAAGTGCAATGCAATGAATATTCCCTAATAAAATCCCTTTGTATGTATTGGAATGCTCCATTCTCGGCAGGCATCATCGCTGATTGGTCCACAGCAGAAACAAACGCCTATGTCTGAGTATATAAAATGACAGAGGAACCTGTTTCGCGCCGAGGAGCGTCAGAAGATGGCGGGTGAAGAGAAGATGTCAGTGGGGGTTGCAGCTATGGAGACGGAGATAGAGTCAGAGATGGTGCTGGAAGGGCCAAAAAAATGTTGGAAAAGTTAAGGTGGGGGATGGAGATGCTCAAGAAGAGCAAAGAGCAAAGAGCAAATACAATGAGCCCAAGAGAGGTGGAGATGATGGTCAAAGTACTGGACCAGGACGACAACGACATTAAAAAAAGGTCAGTAGCACATGTAGTGTACCTGCTAGAAGGACTTTATTTCATTCTAGTGTCACATAAAGCTAAATGCTTTGGGCACATACCTGTACCGTTATAATAACCAAAATGGCGCCTGTTTTCCAGAATGCTCGGAGGTTAAGCCCGCTATTGTTGCGATTTCGCCACAGGGACCAAAATATAAACTGATCTCGAGCAGTGTGCAAGGTAAGAAAATGAGAGTATTTATGTTTTTGTATATAAATTACAGATATAGAAGTTAAATGGTAAACATTTTTTTTATTTCCTTGTATCGTAGATAAAGAAATCAAAGGAAATAGAAACCCAAGCCACATCAAGACCTGTTCTGCCACAAACCAGTAGCACCTTTAAAAATACTAAAAATAATACTCTGCAGTACTCAGCTCTCTGATTGAAAGATCCGCATGAGAAGTGAGCGTGCCCATACCAGACAGCTGTGTGTGTTAAAATTTTTGTACCTTTTTCCTATAATAAAAATGTTGCTTGAACACTGTGGTTTATTCTGGGTTCTTCACAATTATAAGTTAATCAAGGTTAATATAAAGGTTATAAAAGGTATAAGTGTATAAAGAGTAAATATGAATAACACACGTGCTTTATACACGTGTAATGGTCTGCACCCAGACAGGTGCAATATACATCGATACAAAACACAAGTCAGTGATGTGCGGATTCCGCACCACGTGGGATTAGGATTGACATTGATAATTCCTCGAGCTGGGGGGCGTGTGTATGTTAATTTTTGGAGGATTGTCGTGGATCGGTCGGAAGTTTATACACACTACACAGCGGAAACGAGATTGGAACGAAAATATTAAACGGTACGACCAACCAAATAAGGCGACAATCGCCCATTTGGGCAGACTTTCAGCCATCGTGTCACTGCACGCACTGACCCGACTTTTGAACGAGCGGTCGTATGTCAGCTGATTCAGACGATTATTGGACGAAAACAGTGTAGTGTGTACCCAGCTTTAGCTGCACTTTTTGTTGACCACACGATTTTCATTTAAATTCACTATCACTTATCGCACAACTGATATTACGTTCTTGAAACAATAGGGTAATAAGATACTACCATTTTTTTTATAAAGTGGTTGACTGGAGAGGTTATATAGATTATTCTAGCAAGCATTAAAGCCCATGGAAGAGAAACATACCCAAGGACCAGCTGATGAGAATCAGAGCAAATTGTTCAAATTGGAGTTCTCAGCAAGCAGCGAAATACCTTTTGAATTCTTTTAGAAAGAAGGGGTATCCAGAGGAGATATTAAATACAGCCTTTTAAGAGGTTTCAATGAGACTGCCTCCCTCCCTACAGGGTAGAAATCATAATAGAAATAAAAATAGGAAGGATTTTGGCACAGAAAAAGTAGAGTTGTCACAAGCTGCAAAGATGATACTTGCCTGTATTAAACTCCGCAACTACCTGCTCAACAGTGCTAAAATACCCCCAGTGTTCACCAGGGAACTCTGCAAGGAAGTTTGGGCTTTTTGCTGCAAGAGGGTGCGCAAGTCGCGGTTCTCCGAGACAGCCATCAGCGTAGTAACAGAGTGGACAGGTTTAGTCAATTAATCTGCATCAGAACCAGCCGGGTAGCGAGGCACAAGGGGAGATCCGAAGAGTAGTCAAAAGCAAGCCAGGAGTCAGAAAACCGGAACTAGCGACAAAGTACCAAACATAATCCAAAGGTAAGCCAAGGAGAGAGCCGGATCACAACAGGAGCAGATCCAGGATAACAGGCAAGGTGCTGGAGCAGGTGTGAGAACCAATACTCTGGCACCCTAGTGGTGCAAGAAACTGCTATATAAATCTAGAGATAGGCCCTGATAGGTGGGCGATAATTGGAGGTCATGCGCGCTGACTGCCGACAGGTGAAGCAGAGATCAGAGATGCACTCCGTTGCCTAGCAACTGGATGTGAAGCTCTACACATGCATGCACCTACAGGAACCAGAAAGCGCCCCAATTGCTAGGCAACCGGAGGCGATGACCGGGGGATGACAGTCGGCCATCTCTTGCACTTAGTGTCAGTGCGGATATAACGCCCGACGAGAGTGCGGTGGAGTTACATTCTTGGGCTATTTTTTTACTTATTTTATTAGATGATAATCTTTTTTATTAGCGCTATTAAGGTCAATTATTTTCATTGAAGACAGAATTGTACAGCCTCATCTTCGTAACTTGTTTTTTAACCCCCAATGTTTATAAGAGCCATTTTTTTTGTAACGCGTATCATACCAACCTCATTTTTTCATAAATAAATCCAGTACATATACACCAAATACTGCTAAATAAAATTGAGCAGTTGAGTCAAAACTAATGTCATCCCATTCCCTGAGCAACAGAGTGCTTTAGTCGATGTACGGGCCGCGTATTCAGGTATATATATTTGGTTACTATTACATCAACAATAGGAGGTAAATTTAGGAGGAATTTAGTTTGTCCTATGCAAGTTATAGGGGCAACCATGTGCTCTCAGACCATATGCCCCCTTCGTGCATGGATGGCTTCTCCCCTCTAAGCTGGTTAGGTGTCAAAAGTTACTTCAATGACATCACAAAGCCCACACCAGAGATTTTTTTTAAGCTCGATTCAAATAAAATATCTATTTCTGTGCATGTAAATACCCTTCTGGGTACTGGTACAAAGGGGCAAAGTATAACACAGGCAAATTCATCCCCGGTATCACATTTTATACATTCATATCTAGAGGATTAATTTGGGACTTTGGTCATAAACCCAAACACCTTATTCATAATGACTCTCTAACACACTGCTTCATATTCAAAACTAGAGATTGTAAATTCTCCAGAACAGGATTGTTTGATTCATGCATTAGATTTGTGTGTTTAGAGTGACAGGATATAATATACACACACACAAATATAAAAATGTGTAGCAAAAAAAGGTTTATATTATTGCAGTACCGTGTCAGCCAGAAAAATCTATGTGATGTTAAATACTTTTGTCTTTTTCGACAAAAAAGTATTTATCACAAACACATATACATACATACATAAACACTATAAATAATATACTGCAGTAGAATGGTCATAACTTCCATTACATGAATTGAGGACTGTAAACATAATTTTTAAACAGAGGTATGAAACACTGTGTTGCACCTCTGTGACAAAGCCTCACACCCCCCCCCCCCCCCACTTTTAATTTACAAGGCTTTAGTCGCTTAACGGAGCATCTCATGTGGAGTTCAAGGGATGATTAGCTGCCACATACTCACTCTAAAAGCAAGAGGCCCATTTTCTCCAGATGACTCATTACTAGCAGAATGAAGTGTTCCAGCTTTAAATACCAAGCACTAAAAATAACACACCACAGCCAGCCCCCACTCTTCTGCTTGTCCTGTCTCCTGTATTTCATAGGTGAAATTTAACAGTCACCTTTCTAATGAAAAAAAAATGCTACATATGAAATGGACACATGAAAAGTGGAAGCTCTTAAAAGCAAAGAAAAAACCCAAAACAAAAACAGCAGAAGGATATAAATCTCAGTAGTGGAAAATAGGGAATTTGAGCACTCTTACAGAATTACTATAGCTCTATTACATGAGATATCATCTGAAGAGATCTGTGCTGTGGTAGTTGAGGTGAAGCCACTGAGACACAAAGGTGTGAAATACAGAAGCGTGAACATGCCCTCCAGCTGTTAAAGGTGTGGTATGCACATTTGGGCACTGCTTTCTAACTTGAAAAGGTTTCCAAGACAACAGTATGATGCTAAACATGTCTTCACATGACTTCTGAACAACAAGCAAAGCAAGGATGTAAAATTCTATAAAGTAGTTACAAAAATATATGCAAAAGCACTACATGCATACAGAGCCATGGTCAGAAGTATTGCTTGGTTTTACCTAATATCGCATTGATTTTACCTGTACATGACATGAAAATTCTCCTCTTCCGTCTAAGGTGGATATGCATTTGTCTGGCCACCACTATGTCATCTGACTGATGCTCGAGGTTTGAAATTAGCAAAAGCAATAACGTTCAAGATTTCAAACGTGCTAATGTTTGACATATAGTGGGGTGGATGGAGGGATACAAACTATTAAGATGTGGTTGTAAATAAAACAAATGACCAAATGGGGGCACTAACAAAAATATTTAGTAAGTAATGTTGAGAAACATACTTTATTAGCAACAACAGTCTAAACTTTTTATATATAAAGGCAATATGTATTAGTTTATGTGGTTTAGTGTTCCATGAAAAGCATTTTAATAACTGTTTCTTTATACTGAAGCACAAAGATGCAGTAGGATTACACTCCCCCCTCCTCCATTTCATCATACATCCCAGACCTAAGCTTACCCAACATGCTCTTTGGCTCCCAAAATGTTTTACAACCTCATCTGTTGTCAGTTATTGTGCAGCAGGAGAACATTTATGTATCAATAGGGGGGAGGGTTGGGAGTATGACATAGTCAACAGGGTTAAATTATCTTAAGGAGCAGATGGGGAACATATCAAATCTGTTAAAGAGAAACTAAATTTATCTGTAATGAACAGAACAAAAAAGAAAAATAAATTTTAACGCCCCCACGTGTGAGTGTACAACAGCCATGTGACCTTGTTACATGTGAGGTAACAATGCCTTACAGGGTATATTTAGTGTGTGGCAGGAACAAGTGTTTAAAATCTGTTCCTCAGGATTCTCAAGAGAAAGCTAGTGAGTGCGTATGGGTGACCTGTACCCTAAATGCAGCTGTGGGTGAGTCAAGGGAAAGTTAGACCGTGAGCTTTATTTGAACAAACCACAAGGTTTCAATTACAAGCTGGCAGGAGTGGAATGGAGCAAATAGAGATGGGGATCTATAAGACACACATATAGGAGGTTGTCTTAGTTAAAAAGTGAGAACAATGATGGAGCTTTTAAGGGCTGATGAACTGCAGTTTGTAGTGGACCCTGTTGCAAAATGTAAACACTTTCATTACAAAAATCAATATGAAAAAAGCTTTACAAAAAAACCAATTAAGAACAGAGATGTTAGGGATTTGCTATAAATTAGGAGAGACCCTCATTCTTTGCCACATTCTTTCAAGTAGATCATTAAAAAAATATATTTTGCGAAACTAAAGCGAGGGTAGGGTCTGATGGATCTCCACTGCACACTGGTTATTAGAATATAATTGCAATTCACTATTAGACCCTAATTAAGTGAATGGAAATGTATTAGAGGTAGGGGAGATCCAGTGAAGAGCTCTCTTATATGGTTATTGGTCACCGCGCACACTACATCACTGGGTTCCCAACAACTACAATGCAGAATCTTTTACATTTAGAACATCAGTAGGGCATGAACCAAACTTATGAGCTTCTGTCCCTTTAGGGAACTTTTAGGCTGTTACTGGCAGAGAGTGTGGTAACACATGACCCCCCATTACCAGCTGTAACAAATATAGATTTACTATTATGATGAAAGTTGTTATTTTTTGCCTATGCACACCAGGCTTTCACTCAGTAAACCTTTTTAAAAGGCACCACACAGCTTAAAATGGTAGATAATGGAGGAGAAGAATGTATTTGTAAAAAAGGTTATATAGAAAGTAAAATCTTAACTACTATCATATTACTTTGTGGGAAAAATTTTGTGATAGCTAGGCCATAACACTCACTGTAAAATGCTAACCTGGGTGTATTAGCAGTAAGGATAACTTCATATTGAATTTATATTTTATGTTTACTGATCATTTAAAGCTAAAGGTTTTGAAAATCAACATGAAGTGACTTTATACTTTTACTGGCACAGAGATTACTTACAGGATGTTTCATGGTGCCAATATGGTTTTTCTAAGTCTTAGAAAGATTGATATTAAATTCTTGTGCACACGAAGGGGAAGAAGGTGGGGGTCAGGGGTGGACAACATATAACAAAACAAAATGTCCGGCCTGGGTTGGATAAATAGATGCCACATTAGAAACCAGAGCCATCTAATTAACTTGATTCCCCAAAGAATGGCTACCCTTTATTACCTCTTCAAACAACATCCTGCCCTGCGGACCAGCTGCTTCTTAATGTAAGGCAGCAGAGAAGGGGTACTGAGACATCAAAGCACAGGGGATATTGTCAAAGGGATGTGCGCAGAATGTCAGGATGATTCCCAACTAATAAGTCTAATAAGTAACAGCAGCTCTTGGGAGAAAAAAAAATTCACAGATGCTAAAGTGACAGCTTTAAACAATTAACTGAAATATTATATTTATATATTGCCACCTTGACATGTATTGAAGGAAGAGACAAATCCAGCTAAATTAACTTAACCTGCACAGATTAAATACACAACCAACCTAAAAGAAAATCAGCTAAAATTTACAAATATGAGCCATGAAGGTGAAATATATTGTTCACTGTTAACCAGACATTCCCCTGCAGTTGTTTTTAAATAAAATACAAAACAAACCAGAAAACGTAAATCATCTCCCCCACTCAATTACAGGCAACTTAAGCTCCTCCCATATCTTCATAACCTGATGCAGTCAAAAATATGTCATCCAATCCACACAGGGCAAAGCAGGCTGCCAAGTTGTTAGTCGCTCTGTGTGCCGCATTACAGAAGCCTTGATTCTAAATGGCAACCTGATGCAGAGAGATGGAAGATTCAGCTTGGTATTAACACTGGTTACTTCATGTGCATTATTCAGTCCAGTAATAGACAGCCTTTGATCTATATTAGTGTCAAATAGGGGCTGGCTTCATTTAATCAATTTGCACTGAATGTAGTCTTGTCTATCTAAAATCCCTAGACAGTAACTAATTATAACAAACATTATCACTTTCACATTTCCTCAACAAAGAAATTTTTTTAAAATAAAATAGCTACAGTATGCGGCCGGCAGTTAGATATGGCTGCAGTTTAGACCAACTTTGTTCCCAGACACCCACATTCTCATCTACGTACAAATATAAATCTATATAAAATCAATTAGTTTGTAAAGGTATTGGGAATTTACAAAGTAGTGCAGAGTGGTGTCATTACATGAAAACCAGGTTGTTTAGAAGATCTAATACAATCTCAGTTCAGCCACTGGACCAAACAAGTTTAACTTGCTTTCACCTATCAATGCTACTGCATCTCAGTTCCTACTTTGGTGATCACCACAGCCACCTTGGTAACAGCAGCTGCTATCTGACATGGAGCACATAAGTCCTGGCTCTGTTTCCAGCAGCGAGCATTGTATAAAGAGACCAGGCTAAATCAAGTTGGCAATTAACAGAAGTGCCTGAACACAACAAAATCCTTCTTCACAATCAGAAAAAAAAAATGGAGGATCAGATTCTGTAATTGGTAAAGTATGGTTATGTATGGCAGCAGCAGCTGACTATTTTAAGGTTTCTACAGTAACTGGTTGTTTTGTGTATCAACATTCCATCGTGTCTCGCTTCACAAATGACACCATTGGTAGCTGGACATAAATGCCAATCCATCAAGGACTGTTTTATTATTGGTAGACAATACTGCTGCTGCCTTGTAATGATACACACTTTCCCATCCAGCTCCTACAATTGTTTTTTTTTTTTTTATGTATCAGATGTTCCCCAAATCTTTGTTTCTAGAGTGTGCCAGTGGAGGAATGGCCATTATAAACTTATGGTGGTGGGGTATTTTATTTGTTCTTATGTCTAGGCACGTTGTCTCTGTATATAGAGCCAGGGGGTCTAGAACTGAGAGGTGTTTTCTTTATCCTATAGGAGGTAGGTAGGTTTTTCCATGCATGCAATGAAGATTTAAGGGAGGAGATGTGTAGTGGGCCTCATTTCTTACAGATTTTTGCAATCATGCATTTGGCTGCAGCTAGGATGTAGGAGGCTAACTTACATGAAGGTTTGACCGAGTCCTGTAATAGATAGCCAAGGAGAAAGGTCCAAGGGTCTTTAATAACTTCGCATGGACGGAGATGACATCCTATACCCTGTTCCAAAAAGCTGAGATTTTTGGGCATGTCCAAATATCGAAGAACAGTCCAGAATGGCAGAAGCCTACATAACAGAGTTTATCTGGGGTACAGAAAATATTTTTTCTTACAAATTATAAACATTTTTTTTCCTTTCCATTTCCAATTGGAAATGCCTTATTATTTACAAAGAGCCGAAATATGGCACAGCGATGTGCACATTTTATGACATAAATTATATACAATGACATGAAATAGAAAGTAGAGATCGCCCTGCCCAAAAGAGCTTAATAAGAGGTTTTGATAACAATTGATACATAAGATAGCAGAACAATTATTGTAGCAGCTGGATGGGAAAGTATGTATCATTATAAGGGAGCAGTAATATTGGCCGCCAACAATACAGTAGTCCTTGGTGGATGGTATTTATGTGCAGCTACCAGTGGTGCACCATTAGTGAAGCAAGGAGAGACAGGAAAAGAAGAACCAGTTATTGTAGAATTCAAGCTGCTGGACAGGAAAGTGTGTAATTTTAAGACACCAGTATTATCACTTGCCAATAATAAAGCAGTCTGTTACTTTTGTTCAGTTCTTATGTGATACTGTAAGCCGGCTCAGGAGTGAGTGTAAGTTGAGCAGATCACTGTATGCTGAACATGCTTTCTCTTCGGTGGAGGCTCAGTAGTGCAAATAGCACTATGTAAAAACTGATTAATTCAAATATGGGGCAGGTTCTCCATAAAGCACAACTAAACCCCCAAATTGGCATGTTTACATATTAAAAAAAAATGCATAATACAATATTTAAACCAAAATAAAACAGAGCCCCTACACAGCTGTTAAGAATTATCTCCCCTTTGCAAACAGCTAATCCACAGAGTGCATTTCTGTAGGGCAAGTCTGCAAACCTGTCGGTTATGCCAGGTACACACAAGGCATTGTGTTTTTGTTTTGTTTTTTTAACTAAAGCAAACTGCATACCACAGCTTTGTATCAACAGTAGTGAGTGTGGTGCAATGTAATAATTTCTAGCGTCCAACACAAGTACATGTGTTTCACTGGTCAATGTGCACGAGGAATTAGTCTGCTTAGTTAGAGGAGCATCTCCCTCATAACAGGGCAGTCAGTTACAGACAAGTGAAAAACACTATATATTATCAATAGTTAACGTTTTCTTTAGATTCAGCTATGCAATTATCAACTCTATACAATTATTTAAGTTAAACACTTGCTTTACGTGCTATTTCTACTAATCTTTCTTTTAAGAAAAACTTACTTGGACACAGTCCTTACGGTTTAGTTAAATTGAAATGTTGGCAGTAGTACATACATGGGAATACCATCACAACATAGTAGTTGCCAGAAGAGAGAAAAGGGTATACTCTTGTGAAATTCAGAAACTTAAGTATTTTTTCAACAACAATTTTCAGGGACATGTCAGACGACGCTAGAGCTGCCACAAAGCACACAAGAAGGGGCTGGTGGAAGGTGAGCAGGCAACAGCAGCGACGCTACTTCTAAAATATAATACAGTTAGAAAATATTTGTCTTCCGGGTTTCAGCCATCTGGTATTGCACAACTCAACAATTTACATATAAAATTTCCTTATATAACCTATTAAAAAAAATTAAAAAAAATCACATTTTCTGTAAGTCAATTTCCTATTGATAAGCTGGTAAATGGACCACAAAAGTATAGGATGTATTCCCATATTATAAAGAGCAATTTGTAAGAGGACATAATCAATGTAATTAATGGGCAAATTTAAATTCTATTTCATGGGTTCAATTGACTGACTAAAAAGGTGTTTTAGTCATATAAATCTACAATGAAAAACAAATTAGAGACATTTTAACAGTTAGACGACTATTGGGTACCTGAATACTTATGCAGGATTAATTTGCAGGACAAACAAAGTTATACTGGAATTGTAACCCCTCTCAGCCAATGTTCTAAAAGTGTACTACATCTGATCAGTTTGTACACAGAACATTAAATGAATCATATTTCATATCCCTGTGATGCAGGATAAGTAGAATGTTAAGACAAATCTATATAAAAAATAGCGATAACAATCTAAGGTACCCATAACGTCCCCGTTTAAACCTTCACCAGACAGGGACATAAGTGTGCCAATGTGGTGGCTGTGACACCAATGCTTGATCAGGCAGATAATTACCTTTTATTGATATTTCTCCACCATATTAGGCAGTGCTTTACAAAACATCATTCATATCACTGCTGCCCCATTGGAGCTTATATAACACACGTTAACTTTGTAAGTAACCAACTAACCTACAAGTTTGTTTTTGGACTGTAGGAGGTAACCAGCATGAAAACAAATAGAATATACAAACTACATACAGATAGTACTAGGGTCGCAATTGAACCTATGATGCCAGTGCTATCGGGCAGAACGGCTAAACACCAAGCTTGTTTGCAGCACGCAGGCACGTTCATCAGACTGAATTTACCAAATTGTCCAAACTGGCTAACCATTTCAGATTGTTTTATCAGTATAAGTTCTCCCAAATTTGTAAATATTTTCTCAGTTATCACCTGATTAAGGCGTTTAATATTGTAAATAGCAAGAGCACTTGATTTCCACTCTTAATCAACCAGTGCTGATGCGACCTTTGAACCGATGCATCTCAACTGATGCCAACAAGTCAAATCACAGTACACAAATGAGGATGAACAAAGGACATTCACAGACTATGCAGGGAATAAAAAACAAAGAAACCAATGCTCCATAAACCACCCCAACTGTTATGAATATAAATACATCAGATTTGTGACCTAGAAAATGCCCTGCAATTGTATCTTTTTGGATGTAGTTGTACTTAACGGGTAGATAAGTTTTATTTATGCATAACCAGTGAACGCCATCTGTGCATTCTCTGATTGTGGTCAGTGACCGGTTTCTTTTTTTTTTTTGCCATTCAAGATATCCACCCAGAGACTTGTTCCGTGGAATTACAAATCCACGAACATCCCTTCTTTTGAATGTTGAGATCCATGTACTCATTCATGAGTGTCGTTCCAAAATAACACCTTTATTAAAGGACAAGGAAAACATTTCTGTGAACTTACGTGATTCTACAAGCCTATTGTGCCCCCAAGTGGAGAGATCATAACAAACAGACACAGAGAAAGTACAATTCAGGACAGCCACAAGTAAATTTCTTGCCCAATAATGTAGTGATTTGTGGCATTCTATGCAAGGTTTAATTTTAATATTAAATTAGTTCTTCTTAAGAGCCAGAAAATTTTCACCACAAAGAGGAATAAAACGAAGCACCAAAATATAATACAAAGGTCATGATATTCCTTACGAACATGAACAAAATAATCAAGGTGCTAATAGGTAGAGAAATAAACACTAGTTCTAGATATTCCACCTTGTAACTTCTTCTATAGATTCTTGCGGATGCTTTGAACAAGTCTGCCATTTCAATCTAAACAGGGCCTGATCAGCCAATAGGCTGATCATTTTATACATTAAGACAGTGGATATCAAACTTTTTCAGTTCAAGGCACCCTTAGGGCCTCCATAATTTTTTCAAGGCACCCCTAAGCCAAAAAAATTACCAAGTAGTCCCCCACCTTGCTTACCACTGGCCCTGGCGGAGGCACCCATGTCAGATCGCCGAGGCACCCCAGGGAGCCTAGGCACACAGTTTGGGAACCACTGCATTAAGAGGTTCTCTTTATACCTTGTGGGCACAAAGTATGTGGTCATGTGAAAATCATGAAATAAGTTGTATGGACAAATGACTGCCACTTTAAACCAAACAGAAAAGTGAAAGTCTAGATTTCATAAGCACAGTTTTTGTACACAAATTTGGTGAAAAATGACATGAACTTTACTACAGTCAATAAAAGGTGGACAAAAGTACAGTCAAACAAATTTTAGGCTGGAATAAACGTTTTGATTGCAAATGTTTTGTGCACATCCTCCTCTTTATGCAATGGTGTTTATCTTAGACTTAGAAAGGCAAACCTTGTAGAAGGATGAGTAATGGTTCTTTAGTGACTATCAATGTAATTCTTAAGCAGATATCGATGCAGTTCAAATGTAAAGAATAAGATGTAATAAACAGTCACTGTAACTTTCAATACACTTATGTGTGTTATTCAGTGGCTACAGCCTCCATTACAGTCCGTATTGCAGCTGGAGTTCCTGTGCGGAAAGTTCTGGATCTTCTGCAATTTTCTGTTGGAACTTTACTCATTAGATTGTGTAGCTGCTTCAAAAGTCTATCCAAATTGGGAGTGATTGTGGTCCTTCTGTTTTCTCCCTTGATCAGATTCTAGTAGGATTTATTGAAAGAATACAACGCCTAGTTGGAATGGTGTTTTCACATAATTCAAGGTCACGAGTTAGTTACACCATTACCAGTTTTTCATACAGAGAACAAAAGGAAATATACAAATGCAGTCTTTGGCTGGGTACACACTACTGAAAATTTCTCCAGATGCTATATCATTAACAATTTTACCAACGACAAAGTCCTGATCAGCCTGAATGATTATGTGCACACACTATACATGTTTTACAAGATTTACCGTCAGATGTGTGCTTTTCATCTGTCATAACCATCTGCTGAAAAGATTGTGACTTTGTAAACTCTATGTAGAGCTGGTCGTGAAGTGCATACATAGAGCAGAATTGTAAGATCGTTTCATGGTTGAACAAGGTTTTTATTCAGCTTATAAAATTAAATACAATTATGTGCTTTGGAACAATAATCGTTCATCATTGGAGTTTACACACTAATGAGATATCGGGCCAAATGGCCATTTATCATGTGATTGGCCTGATAATTGGGTGAAAGATCTGTAGCCTTAGTAACATAGTAACATAGTTGATGAGGTTGAAAAAAGACACCAGTCCATCAAGTTCAACCTATTTTGGATCTCCTGCGATCCTGCACTTATATTTGAAATTAATCCAGAGTAGGCAACCGCCCATCTGTTTCAATTTTGAAAATCCCCCCACTCAATATTGCAATCCAATTTTTACCCTATATCCACTACTATCCTTTATTTTAAATTAACGGTCGTATCCCTGGATACACCTTTCCGCTAAAAATTTGTCTAACCCTTTCTTAAACATATCTATTGAATCTGCCATCACAACCTTCCCTGGCAATGAATTCCATATCTTGACTGCCCTTACTGTAAAGAACCCCTTCCTTTGCTGGTTGTGAAATTTCCTCTCCTCTAACCTTAGGGGGTGACCACGTGTCCTGTGTATGGTCCTTGGGGTAAAAAGTTCCCATGAAAGCTCTCCGTATTGACCCTTAATGTATTTGTACATAGTAATCATATCTCCCCTTAGACGCCTCTTTTCTAAAGTAAACATGCCTAAACTGGCTAACCTTTCCTCATAACTTAATGACTCCATACCCTTTATCAATTTTGTCGCCCTTCTCTGAACCCTTTCTAGTTCCAAATTATCTTTTTTATAGAGTGGTGCCCAGAACTGTACTGCATATTCAAGATGAGGTCTTACCAATGATTTATACAGTGGCAAAATTACACTGTCTTCCCTTGCATCTATGCCCCTTTTTATGCATGCCAATACTTTGTTTGCCCTTGCAGCTGCTGCTTGACATTGAGCACTATTGCTAAGTCTACTGTCTACGAGCACTCCCAAATCCTTTTCCATTATAGATTCTCCCAAATTAATTCCATTTAATTTATAGATTGCGTTCTTGTTTTTGATCCCTGAATGCATAACCTTACATTTATCTGTGTTAAACCTCATATTCCATTTAGCCGCCCAATCGTCCAGTTTATTTAAGTCCCTCTGTAGAGAAGCTACATTTTGCTCTGATTTTATTACCTTACAGAGTTTAGTGTCATCTGCAAAAATAGAAACTTTACTCTCTAAACCATCACCAAGGTCATTAATAAATATATTAAAAAGGAGTGGTCCCAGCACGGAACCTTGAGGTACTCCACTTAAGACCTTTGACCAATTAGAAAATGTTCCATTTATCACAACTCTGTTCCCTATTCTCTAACCAGTTTTCGATCCAAGTACAAATTTTGATTTCTAGACCCAGTTCCCTTATTTTGTAAACCAACCTCTTGTGTGGCACTGTATCAAAGGCCTTTGCAAAATCTAAGTAGACCACATTTACTGTCCTGCCCTGGTTTAAGTTCCCACTAACTTCCTCGTAGAAACTAATTAGATTAGTTTGACATGACCTATCCCTCACAAATCCATGTTGATTCCCACTAATAATTTTATTGCGTACCAAGTAATCCTGAATACTGTCCCTTAAAATACCTTCCAGTAGTTTCCCCACTATTGATGTCAGGCTTACAGGTCTATAATTCTCTGGTTGCGATCTCGTCCCCTTTTTAAAACAACGGCACCACATCTGCTATTCGCCAATCCCTTGGTACTGAGCCTGATGAGATTGAATCTCTGAAAATTAAGAATAGCGGTCTAGCTATTTCCGAGTTTAACTCCATAAGGACCCTTGGGTGTATGCCATCTGGACCTGGAGCTTTATTTATCTTAATATTCTTCAGTCGCCTTTGGACTTCTTCCTCCGACAACCAAGTATTAATTAATGGCATGGTTTCATTTCCATTTTTATGTATTACTCCTGCCATTTGTTCCTCTCTGGTAAATACTGAAGAAAAGAACGTGTTTAATATCTCTGCTTTTTCCTTAGTATCATTTATCAATTCACCCATCTCACTTCTTAGGGGTCCTATATTATCTTTTTTAATCCTTTTGCCATTTATATACTTAAAAACTTTTTGGGGTTTGTCTTACTTTCTTTTGCAACGTGCCTTTCATTTTCTAATTTAGCCAATCTAATTTCCTTTTTGCATGTTTTATTACATTCCTTGTACCTACAGAAGGACTCCTCTGATCCTTAGTAAAGCTGGTTGAATAGTTTTGGTAGATGTACTCTGAAACAGTGTTAGATGTCTAAAGAATGTATAAGGAAGTCTGAGTTGGTTATTAATGAGAAAAGCTGTAATACTGTGTGTATACTGGTTTTGTTTCTTTGGTAATTTGCTGTGGCGCTTAAGGGTAGTGGGGACACAGCAATCATATGTGGAGGTGGTCATTAGCTGATGCTTTAGTTTCCATAAGAAGGGTGTATAATGAGGTAGGATAGGGGCTTTTAGTGGGGAGGTAGGAAATGTTAGATTGTCAGGTAGGTGGCGTAATTATGAACCCGAACATGTCCTTATATGATATGAAAGGTTGGAATCCAGTGGAGAGGACAGTATTACATCTGTGTGATTGTTAAGAGTTGGTTTTGACTGGTTAGTAATCTAGTTCTAAAATTTGAAGAAGCTAGATCTAGGTTTAGCCCATTTGGTGAGAGGGTGTTCAGGGTAAATAGAATTTCCTTATTGTTTTACAAATATGCTGAATCTTTGTATGTGCTAATTTTGTTTCTAATTGAGAACTAATGGGTCATTTGCATTGCACGTTATGCCTTTAAGGTGGCTGATTTGGAAATCTGCATTCCATATTATTGGAGTTTTATGAATACAGAAAAAATTTAGTTTTATTTAAGGAAAGATGTAGGGAACAGACCATCATTGGACTTTATTATAACCATGTATTATACTCCAATGCCTACTGTCACAATCTTGGAAATAAAAGTACGCAAATCTGTGATTTCAAGTCACTATGTTGGAGGTGATAAAAAAAGGCCCAGGTGTTCCAACAAATTTTATCTATTAATGTACCTGCTGACCACCACAAATTAACAAAATATTCGTTTTCAGCAGATGCACGTGATTTTTCATAGGTACTGTGGTTATAACTGCTACTGCTTAGGTACTCAGTTATCTATTGTGGATAAAGTGAATCTTGTATTGACTCAGGAGTTATTTCAAACTTTGGGAAAATCAGCTCCTAATATCCAGCTGGTTATAACAGAAGGAGTTCCTTATTATACTTTGACCACACAACATTTTTAAAGGACTTCTACTGCTTCCCATTGTTTGAAATTGGCACACCACTGGATGTGTTATATATTTCCCATCAGTACTTTAAGTGATATTCTGGACACTTCCTCGACCCACTTCCTTATAGGCAGCCAGGGCTGGCGGAACGCGGGGTAAGCAGGGAAGCGGAGCGCCATGTTTTCCCTGCTTATCTACTTACTTGGTGTCGGTGGTGGCGGCCTCCTCCCTGCTTCCCTTCTCGCTGACATTGTCGGGCGTGATGTCATTGCAACCAAACACTGTCAGTGAGGAGTGGCGCTGAGAAGAACCAGCACCCTGAAGTGAAGAAAACAGAAGAATAGGTCATAGAAAGGTAAGTTAAGAACCCCCTAACCCTTCGGGATGCATAGGTTGCCGCCAACCGGTCACTTCAAAGTGAAATTTCAATACAATCACGACTAAATTTCCACTTTGACTACTGTTTCCCATAGATTGTAAACTTGCGAGCAGGGCCTTCTGTTTGTTTGTATTACCCAGTATGGTTTTATTACTATAAACGGCTATTGAATTTGCTATATAAAGGCTGATGTTGATTTTTCTGCCTCTTAATGTGTACATTAGATTTTATTAATTTTAGGAGAGGTTTAGATGCAGGGTTTACTTTCTACTTATAAAGTGTATATTATCCTTTTAAACTAAAAGTAAATTCTTTCTTAGAATACTGGTAAACTCTGCCATTGAACATCATATACTATTTATAAAATATACAAGTTGATTGTTAACTCATTTAATATTGTCTTAGAGATTTGATCTAGAGCTGTTGTAAGTATGTATGTGAATAATATTCCTTACGGTGTCGTGCTCCTGTCTATAGTGAAGCTGAAGTGCAGAGATGTTGCTATGGCTTCTTGCCCCGACAGGAACAACCAAGAGAACTGTTTTTTGGACTCTAGTGTACAGCTGGCGTTAATTAACACCACTGAGTTGATAGAACATTGAGGAATGCACTTATTAGGGAAGGCTCCAAAAGCTATATAGCAACTCTGAAAGAGTTAGTCTGTCATGGCAGATACGGAACAAACTGCCCATGGTACCGTAGTGCAGGGATTTCACAACACTGGTTTTCTTATTGCCAACCTCTCAGAGCACACATGAAATATTGCCTTGAGTTTACCATAAACCATGTGGGAGACCCACTTACCAATTGGAGAGAGAATCTATGGACCGATGAGATTTTGCTTATTGTTATGTGTGGTGCAAACTTGACATACATCATCCAAATGAAACTATGCATACAGTGAAGTATGGTAGGGGGAGCATAATGCTATGGAGAGGAGTCTAACAAAATAGATTGAGCAAAACTCAGAGGCAAACCTATTGCAGTCTACAAGAAACCAAAAATCCACAAATACAGTGTTAAATAGGTCAGTCCACTAGATCTTACAAAAGTCTGTTCAAACGTCTAGCTCACTGCAAAATTACAAGTGATTTATAAACAAAACATTCAAAAGATCAAAAATAAAAGTTCATTATGCCCATTGGATCAATTGACACAAATGATTCATGTGACAGGAATGTGGCGCCTGTGTATGTAATAGTGAAACATAGCATATACCCCGGGAATTCGCAGCTGAAGCGCTCTTGGTATACAGATTAAGATTAAGGCTTAGAACTCAGCTACAGCATGACAAAGTAGCAAACATTCTAGAGAGCAATAAAATATAATTAAAAAGATTACATAAGACCACCAATACATTTGGTATTAAAATGTGACTTTTTATAACCAGTTTAAAATGTAACTAGTATTGAGGTTGGACCAATAGTGCCATCTGCTGGATTAGGTTCTAAATCATGCCTTTGAAGGCTACACCAGTTTAAAATATAGCCACACATTTTCTCGACTGCCTGGCAGCTGCTGATCCTTTTATTAAAGGTTTACTAGATACCAATACAGGCCAGCAGCAATCTAGAAATCCAGCAGCCCTCTTGCATTCCATGATTATACAAATTAAATATTTGAAGAAGGCCAAAAACAGGAAAAAACACAAATCAAGAAAGATTAGCAAGTTAGTAAGGTTCAGCTTGTTTAGGTTTTACGTCTACTTTAGTGATGAACGAGACTTATAGCCTATTGGTCTTGCAGAGGATTAAGTAAACATTGGGAGATATTCATGTATAGATAGTAATCTCTATTTTATGACCTTGGATACAGCAGCCAAATTAAGCTGGGTACACATTACAGAAAAATTCCTCCGATGCAATTTCTTTATAAATATTTTACCAACTACAAAGTCCCGATCAGAATGCAGATTCAAGCGTACACACTTACACAATTTACCTTCAGATCTGCGCTCTTTAACTGTCATAACCATTTGCTGTATTATTGTGTTTGTTCCCAATTGTAAACTCTATTGAGGTCTGCCTACACTGCTGGCCCTGAGAGCATACACACTTCAGAATTTGTCTGACATCGTTGCACCATTCATAGCGATTTTTAGCCATTTTATAAAATAAAACAATACAATGTGCTTTGGAACAATAAAACATGATCGTGGAAGTGTACACACTAATGTGATATCGGACTTGATAGTCGTTTATCGTGTGATATTAGTATGATAATCATGTGAAAAACCTGTAATGTACCTACCTTAAGTGTTTGTACGAATTGTACAAAGCAAGTGCAGATGAAGAAAAATGCAGCAAATTGCATGGCTATACCATACAGTGTTTGCCTACAGTATATCAGTAGACTAAAAAAAAAAAAAAAAAAAAAAATCGTATAAGAAGCTGGTAAAATATGTATGTCTCACCAGTTCTTCTTTAAAGTAGATCCTACTTACCATGTATGTCCCCCTTGGTCAGATCCAACCGAATGCCTATTGGCTGTAATAGGTGTAACAGTACAAACGCCACGCTCCTCTCATCGCTTGACCGGTCTCAAACACTTAAGTCACATGAGGAGAGAGAGGAGTGCTGCATGTGACCATTACAGTCATCCAGGATCTCAGGGAACCCAACATACAACATATCTATTGTAAAGTACAATGCTTTTTGTTTTGTTTTCCCCTTTATAAAAAGTCACCAACATACACCTAAAATTTAAACACAGTAGAGACATTTATAATCATCATGTTCTTATAGATCGCTGTACAGAGTATATTTGTCATTCGCAACAGTCCCGGCCCCGTTGGAGTTTACCGTTGACATTTCCTAACACACAGACTAGGGTCAATTTGACAGCAACCAATTAACCTACTAGTATGCTTTTAGGGTGTGGGAAAAAACTTAAGCACAAGAAGGAAACCCACACAAACATGGTGTCATGGATTCAGAGTCAGAATGGGCCTCGAAGTCTAGTCAGGTGGATACTAACCCCAAAAAGGCGTGGATTCTAACTGAAGCGAGGTTTTCACCAGGAATCCTCGTAAGGGAATATGGGCTTGGTGGCTCTCTAACTGCAGGTTGCGGTCCTCTGCGGTGGGCGGGTGATGAGCAAGACTAAATGGATGTACATAGAGGACATAGAGGCGGCAATGTGGCCATATCAGAGCACTGAGTTGGGTCCAACAGGTAAGCGGTAGTTCTAGATAACGAGAGAGCAACAGTCTGCTGCACCGAGATTCTGGTGAATAGGATGGCCCTGGCATAGAATCGGAGAAGAGGCACAACGGTCAGCAGAAGGAGAGCAGCGTCTAGACCGCAGAGAAGGTGAGTAAGGTATGCACAAAAGAGCAAGGCTGTAGGATGATGAAGTGCTGAGGTTCTGATGAGCTGGAAGCCTTGGAACAGGATCAGAGGAGATGCACAACGATCTGCAGACTGGCAGCAGCATCTTGACTGCGGAGGCAATACAGAAGAATCCCATGATTAAGCCTCTATGGATGAAACATATGTCGGGCCGGAAGTAGGTTGGACTGCCCGCGGCATTTGCCTGCTGGATGCCTTGTTCAACTTTACAATCCGGTACAATATGCCATTTACCTTTTTATTTCAAAATAATTATTAGGGTGCAGACCGCTATTCATATTAAGCTGCATGCCATCTATTACCTATAGGCAAATGCTTTGAATGTTATCGTGCTGTACATGTGTGGAAACCTCTAGGACTAGTCATAAAAAAGGAACGACATGTCACTAGTGCAGCTGCATCTTACTAACTAGTATTGTATCGTTAATAAACACAGACAATATTCTTGCACTTGGATGGGACTGGACATATTATACTAATCAAGGACATATAGAACTAAATAACCTAACTAATTCCAACCAGTGCAACAGTGTTGCCATCTACAGTCTGTGTGTAACAAATACAATCCTAGGACCCATAAATCTTTGCCTCAGATAAATACAAATAGGACTAAGATTAACTCATATGTTATAAAAGGCATATTATTAGCAGGTCCATGATATGGGGCACTAAATATTCATGATCAGTCCCATTACAGGGACTATTACACAGTTTTAATCACTTTCTTCTCATTTCAACACTTTACTTTTAATTAATTGGCTCATTTTTCTTCGGTCGACCATTTTTATTTTAATTATATTTAATAAAGTTTCTTATTTTTTTAAATTTGTGGCAACCCATTTATACCTGAAGTGCTTTGTTTTGTCAACTCTTGTTTTTTCTCTCTATTTATCATGTGACACTTTATGTTGACATAGTCACCACCCTCACACAAATTGTAATTTATAAACACTAAAAGTGAGGTTGGTTACTACCTGGTGCGGAGCACCCCTCCCCCCTTTTTTTCTATTTCCTTTTGGACATAGTGATACAGAAGTACACAGGAGAAAAAAAGGCTGCAGGATGGTGAAGAGCCAAGGTCCTAATGAGCTGGAAGCCTGGAGCAGAATCAGAGGTGACGCGTAACGATCTGCAGCGTGGTTGCTGAATCCAACTGTGAAGACACTGGGTTTTCTGGCCCAACGCTACCCACGGGTGCCTTCCTATGCCTGGAAAGTCTACCCAGTACCTCGCAGGATTCGTATAGTCACTCAGGCAAATGCAGTTAGAAAAGAACACTAGAATATCATGTACACACAGTAACTAAATGCCAGGCAGGTTTACCACATCATCTGTCCCTTACCCCACTAGTTTAAGGAGTTACAGTCACCTGGCTGTCCAGACTTCACGACCCATGGATCTCTCTCAGATGCATATATAGACTCTAGTAGAGGACAACTAAAAAACAGATCTTGCACTCTTCATGAATGAAATCCCAGAATGAACACCCCCACCCCCCTGGAGTGGCTCCCTATATCTCAGGTCTAATTTCCACAGTCTTTCCCCTCTATTCTTCTTAACCATTGGTCAGTGCTGGACTAGAGGGGTTGGAGAGGGGAGTGAAGATGAGCTGTCCTTCCACAGAACCCCGCCCCTGTTAGATCACCTGTCTGGACTAGCCTGGTGAGAACAATGGACACTAATTAGTTTTCCCACTCCAGCATCTTGCAACCTGATCCCTACCCATAATTCCCCTGGCTTCACTTCAAAGACAATGAATAACCTTACTGCAAGTCATCAATATACATATTTACACTGAGCTACAATGTACCCCCCCTTAGCCACATGTTATTGGACAATGCAGTTGTAGTCTGGTGAGCTGGGGAACAAAAGCAAGGGCTATAAAAAGTACTTGCTATAATCCACATTATGTGAGAAATGAGAAACAGAATGGTTAGCGTTATCATTTCATCACACCATTGAATAATAAAGTGGAAGCAATAAACAGGATCCAGAGGAGGGGACATCCTATCAGGTAAGGAGACCTGAAGATCTGGCACCTTAGTAGGGAGATTTGTGGTGTCAGACAACGCCAGTAACATTGTGCGGGCAATTACATATGTGCAATTTCCTTTGTGGCTCTATTATCCCAATTAAAAGGATTTTTACCTGTAGGTGTAATGATGTTATAAACACTACACTTGAAAGCTTGAGCCTTTAAATGAAAAAGTCACTCTTCATTGCACGAAGATTTGCAACAGGGACAGTTTTTTTGTTCACAAAGTCAACAAATAACACTTTGACGCTGTCTGTCTTTGACATACTTGATGGGATCTCAATGATGAATGCTCTGTACCATGGTCGTCAAAAACAAGAAGTAATGACGCGCTCGAACTACACCCTCTATATGCTGCAGAGGATGTAGGAGCAGCCATATGTGCAGTGGAATTCAGACCAGTTGAGGGTGATATATTGTGGCCCCGGTACCAAATTGGGTACTGGGGCCACTCCACTACGCAGTCCACATAGATGCGTATCAGATATTAAACTACATTCACTGTTGCTGCTGTACCCAAAAATAGGTACTGCAATTCCAAACTACGTTCACTGTTGCTGCTGTACCAAAAAATAGGTACTGCAATTCCAAACTATGTTCACTGTTGCTGCTGTACCAAAAAAAATCAAATATTGTACCTAAAATCAATATTGTGAGGTGTTCCGAATAGACTGGAAATTAGTGGAAATTATTGTTATTGAATGTTATTGAGGTTAATAATAGCGTAGGAGTGAAAAATAAACAAAAAAACTTGATTTTAACCCTTTTTATGCTTTTTTAAAAATAAATCAGAACCCAAAACCCTAAATCAGAACCAAAACCTTTCGTCAGGTGTTTTGGCAAAACAAATCAGAACCCAAAACCCAAAACACTAAAAGTGGCCGGTGCACACCCTTATTTCTAATATACAAGGCCATCAACTGCAAAGATGTTATCTCCTCACTTGTCTCAAAATATCTCCCAACGCAACACCTTAGTTCTGCACAAGATCTAGGTCTCTGAACCACTCATTACATGCTCCCATTCCCAGTTATACAGGACTTTTTTGGAGCTGCACTGCATTGTGGAATTCATTTCCTTGCACAATAAGACTTTCCTCTAGTTGTCAAACCTTCAAGCATTCTCTGAAAACCCTCCTCTTCAGACAAGCTTATAATATTCATCAACCACCCTCTTAACCTCACTAGGTTACCCTTTTACCACACTTTACACAGCTAACACAAAAGATAACTACCCTCTGACCAACACTGAAGTGTGTATGGATTATAAAGCATAATAAGCTCTCTTTACCTTTGCAATCTGGCTGAACGAATATACACTTAACCTAATGTAGCCAACTCACATTGTCCCATAGATTGTAAGATTGCAAGCAGGGCCCCTTACCTCTATTTTCTGTCTGTATTACCCAGTATTGTGTTTGTTCCCAATTGTAAAGCACTACAGAATTTCAAAAGATAATGATGAAATCCATAACCAAAATAAACAAGCTTTTTAACAAAAAAACAAAACACGGGAATCTGCGTATATGGAGTTGTTGTGTAACAATTTAAAACACAATTGTGACAGGATGGACTACCTATGCCACCCTGTCTGTGGTTGCTGGGAACCAGCTGGGCTTACTTTGCCACCATTCCCTTTCATTATCCCAAACACGCCCTCTCACTGCAGTAGGAGGCTTTAAAGTGCTGCCACCACCTGACTCCTTACCAGCATCCAATACAGGAGTATACTCCCCCCTCTGTCCACGAGCTGCCAGGGAGAGGGGGGGCTCAGCCCACTCTCCTCCCCTGGTGCCTGTCTGTCTGAGGCGAGAGATTTATCTTTTAAATTTCCCACCAAAAGTTACTTCCAGGGACCCTACTCCGGGATCTGGCTCTGCTCCCTGGCTGAAAATAGTAAAAGGGGAGAGCAACCAGATGCCGGGGCAGCAGTCCTTTGGGCTCCAACTAGAGACTTAGCTCCCTGGGACCCCCAGGAGGCGCTGCACCTCCCGGACCCATTTGATTCCAGGAGACTGGTTGCCAAGTCCTTCCGGCAGCCACTGAAGCTGGCTGCTGAAGGGTGAAGGGGATCCAGGCTGCCAATGCAGCCCCAGTACAGGGTAAGTACTCTTTATTTTACACATATACATTTAAAACATACATAGTTACTCTCCCGGCACTAACCCCTTCAGTGCTGAGCGTCGGTTCTTTACCGGTGCTGTGCCTACACATATACATTTCTATTTTAAAATACACATATGCACACTACTAAGTCCCCAGCGCCAGGGTCTAACTCCTTTCATACTGCAGCACACACACATTAAAATACTTTTTTATTTAAATACAATACATTTTTATGAATAACTTTTCACGCAGCACCTAGCGCCGATGATTTAACCCCTCTGACGCCAGGTGTTAAGCCTCTCGGTCCTCGGGACCCGGACACAATTTATTTCTCTACCCATGGATTCACGGATAGGCACTTGCAAGGAAGCAATGAGGGAGGTTTCCACACTGCACAATCTTGTTTTTACAGGTAAGGGACAGCTGTAGAAGAGTATTGCTTCCATACGTGATTCAGTCAGTGCAACCAGCCACTCAGTTAGTGTGTATTTACTTGGTCTCATGTTGTTCTCAATATGCTGTTACAAACAGAGAACATAGTATTGCAGATCAAGATATTGACTACACAGTGACCATAGGTGATAATTAATCTCCACATCAAGCAGACCTGTGCCCGGTGTATGGCTTAAAAAATTGGGCTGGGGATCAGACATAGAGGTGCAGAGGACCAGGCAGAAATAATGATCACAAGAGAAAACAAGGAAGGAGGGCCTTGCATCCTAGAAAGAAGAGATAGAGTGGGGGAGTAGGGATGTAAGCAGAGGCAGAGGAGAGGCTTACTGATCAACGTATTACAAGAGATTTCCTGTATGCAACCCATAAGCTCCTGTACCTACAAGTTTGTCTTCGAGCCCTTGTTTCCAGCTCAGCATATTACATGTGTGCTCCACTATGTGATCCCTAATCTACAGAAACTACAGTCCTGCTATTGTTTAGCCTGGATAAAACTACTACCACAGAAGATAACAAAAAACACAAAATAAATTAATTGCAAATAAAAAACAACAAAATCAACTGTGGACACACAACCACTTGATGCCAAAAGCAAAGACAATAAGTGAATTACAGCTACCCACCCAAAGAAGGACCAAAGAACAACATATGAAGTACAATAGAACCAAAGAGAACCAAAGATTTAGCAGCCACCCTAGTTGTTAGGGTGGCTGAAGAAAATAAAGGCTACACCAGGAGCAAAAATAGAAGCCCATCGGTGGTGAAAATGCAACAAGTCCCACTACAACCATCCACAGTCTCCCGAACAGCAGCCCTCCAGATGTTGAACTACTACGTGAAGTGTTAGAGAAGAGATCCCACTACTCTTGGAAACTAGACAAACTGCAGCATACGCAATGAAAGACTTGTGGTACAGAGCAATCCCAACTATGTGCAAAATAATCTGAGCTTCAATGTGCACCAGAGCTGGCTAGAAATCTCCAAAGGTATAATAACCCTCACCACGTCTGGCATCTAAATATGGACATAGCCCACCAGAGACTTTCCCCAATAAACCAGCACCCAAGACCAAACCTACACACAAATCTACAAAAAACGCACAAACATCAGAAACTCAGACTCTGCGACAGTCCGACACCGCACAACCAAAAGAACCACTATACCATAACAATACTATTTGCTCACAATCAAAACCATAGCAAAAACATACCATATATATATATATATATATATATATATATATATATATATATATATATATATATATATATATATACATACATACACACACATACACACACACACACACACATATACATATATATTTTTACACACACATTCCAAGTCCATGATCTCAACAAGACATATTCGTGCCACATTGCCACAAAGGTACATAACCAGTGGCATAACCAGTGTACACCTCGAACCAGACACTCCAGACGGAAAACATTCCAAAGGGGTATCCTGGGTATTGTTCATTAATATCCCTCTGTGCTACAGATACCAAGATTAATAGTCATTAGCACAGATTTTTAAGATTATGCAGTCTCCAGTGATATTCTACTGTTATAATCACTAAGTATCTGCAGGCAAATGTACACTTATATAGCTGGTGGCAGAAATGCAAGAAAACAACTTGCCAAACCACAAATATCCTTAAATAGACAGCAACAGGACAGTGATACAGACTAGTGAATGTGTGTCTAAAGGAGTAATTTAAAACAAAAACCCACTATTAGTATTGACTGACTGTCTTTCTTTGTCCACAAGAACAGTCACAAATATATATACTTACCAAGCTGTCTAAGAAGTGCATTATGATGAAGCACAGTGGTTTGCATACCTACCTCACAGCACTGGGACAATAGGTTCTATTCTGACTGGAGACCTTTCTGTGTGGAGCTTGTATGTACTCCCCGTGCTCACATGGGTGTCTTCCGGGTGCTCCATTTCTCTTCCACATTTCAAAAAAACATCTGGTAGGTTATACAGAACTACATGAATCTTACGACTTTTTTTTTACTTTTTTTGGTGTTCAATTGGGTTACTTTTGCATAACATGCAACTTGCATTCGAATATGTAAAACAAAGACAGTGTGCTAGAACATTGTCGCATAACATTCTAAGAATCCTGTCTGATGTGACTTTTTATGCTTGCAGATTGATTCATGGAAGGTTCCATAACTAGCACAATGTTTGAAAATGTACTTGCTATAATCCTTATTAGTCATGTGGGAAAAAGCAGTTAAACACACTCTAGAAACGAGCAACACAGGAAGATACAAAACAAAGCGATCTGCTGTGACCAACTGACAAACATATTAAACGTAATATTTTCAATACAACAAAGAGTGGTGTATTGATTTGGTTTACGTTTATTTATATTTGTTAATCTGTATATTATTCTATGAAGAGGTTCAAGTGAAAATTTAAAAGCTGCCGTATAGAAAATATATGTGTACGGAATTTTACAGTTTTACAATCAAACCATATACCAGCCCCCTTTGACCACTGATTGTATGTATACATGGGTCAATCTGGGTACTTTTCTGAGAGCAGGTGACACACCTGAGTTTGTGAGAGATTGTGTGTAATCTGTGAAACATTGGAGGTATATATAGCAAGTTTGACTGACAAGAGCAAAACATACCCATACACTGTTTACAGAAATGATACAGGAATTTCCAAATTTAAGAGATTTTCAGTTAAATGGTAAAAAGAATCAAAAGTAGTGGAGAATGGTGGAAGAAATTAAGGAGGTGATCTAGATAGGAGTATTGCAAGTAGTAATAGTATATAACTATTCTAACACCCCTTCATATCTATCTCAGCATACATCAATGCAAGATGAATGTATTAACAACAGTTGGCTGAAGATGAAAGCAGCCATAGGATTACAATAGTTAATTTATTTTAACAGAAGGATAACTTAAGCCTTCCATTAATAAAAGATTTGCAAAGCTAATTAGGTTGTTTGACAGCAAACTGGCTCTAAACCGCAGAGCATTTGGGTACAAGATGACCAGAAATCCCCATCAATATCTGAACTGAAACACTATGTCAATAGTGAATGAATGAAAATTTGGTTTACAGAATAAAATGATCTGCCAGTGTGAGCAGTCATCAGCAAGTTGACTATCGAAACCATGTGATCCAGTCCCTCAGCACCAAAAGACCAAATTTGACAAGATTCTGCTGCACAGAACATAGGCCAAATGACAGAACGTTCACATGTCGTGGCTCTTGCACTGAATGCCTCACAGCACCAAAAACCGCTGCAAGCAGGTTAAATGTTGTAAAGATATGCCATCTGAAAAACAGCATCAGCTGTTATTACAGACTTGGCAGACAAGGATTTTCCTTTATTTTAGGTAAATAAATCTGAGTGTGTTTCGGGGGTTGAAGGAGAGCATTACCAGTTCCCAATCCATGATCTAAAAATGTATATGTAATTATTAATCTCATAGTAAAAAATTAGCATGTTTTCAAATATGGCATCATCAAAACCTCTTAAATCACAACAGATGATTACACACCTGTATCAATTCAAGATTAATGCAATTATTGAAAATGAGACTCACATAAGTACAAGACTTTCTTGAGCATTACATAATGATTCTTCCATTCGGGTCATAACTAAGTTTCTCAGCTACACTGTTACTGCTTGAAGAATGCACAGATAAACATGCTCTGCTTGTTTAGTCATCTGTGGAATTTTGATCCCAGCCTGTGGGATATTTAACTTACCCAGATATAACATTCTCCTAACCTCCTAAACCAGCAAACAAGGATCTGCATAACTACGCAATTGTCAGTGTCCCTTATAGCTGGGAACTATTTCAACAAATTAATCCCTTATTGTACATATAGTTAAGTGCTGTCTGTGCACAACACTAATAGTGGAAAATATTGGTACAGAAATCTAGAAATCAAAGTATTGCATTTATAAAGCAGGTGATTGTGGTTTACAACCAAAAGAGGAGAAAAAGAGTATTAAATATATCAGCCCGCTTCTAATTCAACACATGGTATACATGAAAATGTGTGGTCTGCATACAAATGCGCAGATGGATTTTTAAAATTAACAGCTGACAGGCCTTAAATATGTTCCTTATGTGAACTTGTGACTAAAAGGATGACATATACAAATATGCTGTATACTTACCAAGTTTAACGTCTCCTCATTCTTAGTAGCATTAATGAACTCCTAAAGCACAATGTTAGTATTGCCAGGGTGGGACACATTCCCTTCTGCCACAGCTCATAAACAGCAAGGTACTGAACTGCGGCATCATTGCTCTAGCCATAGCAGCGCTGCCGTTTACACCACTACTGCAGCTCCCTATATTCTCTGGGGCTGACAGCAATGTGCAAGGTAGGTTGTAACAGAAGAGTGGGTCATGCAAAGAGGACAAGAGAGTGTGGCTGTGTTCGCTTGCCTTTGTGGGGAAATGTAGCAAGGGAAAAAATTTTCTTACTTTTCAGCAAGCAAATGCTCAGCGAACAATGGATGTCAATACTAACCGCTAGTAAAAGTATATGTTTTCTACATTTTCAAAGGCAGAGAAATCCATATAAAGGCTGTTATGGGCACTGCAGCAATGGAGTAAAAATGTGTAGACTGAATTTCCAAATTGACAAAAAAAAAAAAAAAAAGCATAACAGAGCACGGAAATGTGAATTTCCTAATAGTCAATTTATTTTATGTATGTTTAATAAAAGTAAATTTGTGAGATGTTAAACTACTGCTGAATTTCATATAAATCAACTTTTCTCTGCCTAACAGATACAAAATCATTATACGTGTGCAGTGAAGCTCAGCTATTGCCACCTTTGGAATGGAATATTCACTTCGTTAACAATATCACAAAAGCAAAACTATTGTTTTAAAATCTGTATATAGTTTCTATGCGAGTGAAAAAAATGAATATTTGTCTGTTGGGAAACCATTATACTTTGTTAAAACACTTTAATGCAATGTGCAACCCTTTTCCTTAGCCTTAGGCTAGGTACACACTACATGACTTTCAGCAGATTATTGTGCCATTCACACGAGATAGACAAAAGATACCCCCTTGCATACAGAGACATAAAGAGACATCATCATCATCATCATTTATTTATATAGCGCCACTAATTCTGCAGCGCTGTACAGAGAACTCACTCACATCAGTCCCTGCCCCAATTGGAGCTTACAGTCTAAATTCCCTAATATAGACACACACTCACACACATACACAGACGATACATGGCCGTTTCAGACCAGATATGTAATCAATTTGCCTGTACACGCAAACACACAGGGCGTAATGCAGAGTTAGGAGCAAAGCAACAACATGGAGCAAATTTCCACTTGGACAAACAATATTACAATGCAAGGGGTACAAATAGATTTTTTTCTTGCACGCAAGAAAAATACTGGCTGTTTTTTCATGTAGCACACAAATAATGGATAGCTTTACTTTTACACTGAAATTAAAGATGATCTATGACATGCCGTATTCCAATAATAAATCTGTACCTACGTTATAAATTTACCTCCCCCTCCAATAAAACATGGTTTTTCTAAGTTGCAAATTTGCTCCTTTTCTTTGCTTCAAACTCAGTATCAGGCCCACAAGCCCACACAATTTTGTCAGCCAATGGCCTAATACAGATGTGGATGTTATCACTTGAGTTTTACTTTTTGAGCAAAGGACCATTTAATGTATATTAGCAGCATTAAGCACTTACAGACACACCATTGATGGATAACCATTTGGACTAATATTTTAATAAAACATTAAGCCGCAGTGCCCTCTACCCAGTACAAACATGCTCTGTTCTCACTGTCTGCAATATTTGTATCTTTGTTTATAAACAAACTTCTATTTTGGCCTAGGTCATTTGAATTTCCTTTGAACAGGCAAAAATATTTGTAAATTTTCTACAAAATATCAAAATATTTTTTGTGTTCCCATAAAATTCAAATTAGAATATGTAGCACAGATAACACAGATGACAATCTTGCATGATTCAGGAAATAAAAAAAATTAAAACAAAAAAATATATAGTGGATGGAACGGTCTAAATGGCCCCAAAATTATTGAAATGACCAATCAAAACTCAAACCATTTTCTGGTGTGCCCATAAATCAGATGGGCGTTATATATTTATGGGGGCAGTCAAGGGAGGTCTGGCATATTTTAGCTTGGGGAGGGGAGGGGGGTCAAGACTACTCAGCAGCTTATTAGGAACATTTTAAAAGAAAAAATGCAGGTGGACCAGTACAAGGTAGCCCACTTTGAGACTGGGCCAGGGGGACATAAACCCCCTGCCCCCCAGCTTAGCCTGCCCGAGTGCCGTTATGTGTTCAGTGCACGAACATACTCCCTCATGTAATCAGGTCACTCTGACTAACTACTGAATGAGTGTGTCCAAAGTCAACAAATCCTGTGGTTGTGGGTTAAAAATCAATTATTTCAAGAGTTAGAAAATAAACGACCATAATTAGCTATTGAAAATATGAACAAATTTAAAAAAAGAATATATTTAAAACTATTAACTTTTGTTTAGTGCCACTTTAAGTAAACATACATGCTCATATGTGTAACCACAGCACAACTCCCTAGCATATGAACAGTAGGAGTTGCAATTGGAAGATAGAGAATGCATACTGCATTGCTTTTTGTATGCATGCTCCACAGTCTGGGTTATTTTTAGGGAAGGGGAAAAATTACAGGTCCCTTAAACTTACAACTCCTTGTGTTTGTCTTCAGCCAGAATCTGATCGTTTGCCTTTAAGCCATACCTAAAAAGACAGAAATTAAATTAAATTACTTGAAAAATATTTTCTGAGAACAGGGTAATTTCATTAGGGAGCCATATCTCCTAATCACATAATGTTCTATGACGGTATTAAAATAGAACTGAAAAAACAGCATATGTAATGGATTCAGGACACAACAGGCTCTTTACAGAGATATACTGGAAGACCACTGCATGGACTCAAATGCTAGCAAAATAAATAAATAATGATTAAAAGGACAGCATTTGGAGAAATTAAAATGTAGGATTTTAACAAAAGTCTTTCCATGTGTTAGCACTTTGTATGTAAGCTTTAGCATTTGTTTTTTTCCAAATGTCACCCCTGAAACATGCTGCAACTTATTTATAAGATGGGGGAAATTTTCTGAGTTTCACTTATATTACAGCATATTTCTGTGATGGATGAGGATCACATTGTTAAACTTTCATTAAGCCTTTCACAGATGTAAAGGAGATTTGGAAGTCACAACAATAATAGGTTTAACTGCTTAAACTTCACAAACTGGATCAGGAATGCTTATCTTATTAGCTGATTATTTTTGTTACACTGTGCAAAACAGATTAAATATTTCTGTAAAATGTTACCAACCCATGGACTGTAAACCTGCAGGAATGATTTTATAGCCACTTCCCCATTAAACCTGGTTGCTTCACACACTATCCAAGAGAGTTTTAAAGTGATTGCTTTGGAGATTGAAGAGTGACTATCTCAAGGACATTACTAATGATTAGTTGGGTTTGAAACCAGAATATATGCAAATTTATCTCTACATTTAGATATTATATATCCTCGAATACAGTAGACCAGATGTCAATTAAAGCATATATCAGTTATGTTGAATTTATGAGTATAATGTTTTTATTTGCCTAATGGAGAAATATCACCATATGGGTATATACATACAATCCTAATTATAAAACACTCGACTGAATGGAATACATGCAAGACTATATGCAATGGTACAGCAACTATAAAAGGTATTCACCCCCCTTGGATTTTATCACATTTAACATGGAACCATGATAAATTTATTTGAAATTTATTCCCACTAATATATACCGTATATACTCGTGTATAAGCCGAGTTTTTCAGCATATTTTTCTATGCTGAAAAAGCCCCCCTCGGCTAATACACGGGTGAACTTACCTGGTCTCCGGTCCCTTGGCTCTTAACTTCCGCAGTGGAACGCATGTGCGTTCCAAATGCCGAACTTCCTGTCCACTGACAGGAAGTTCGGCATTTGGAACGCACATGCGTTCCACTGCGGGCGTAAGTAAACTTTCACGATACCTGGATGTAATTGGGGGGACAGTGCTGTTATAACCAATCTCTCCTGTTTCATCAAGCTCTTTCCCTCGTCACACACAGCGTTGCCCCATAGAGCCCACGCATGTTGAATCGGGCCTGCATGAGTCTTCACACTGGTATGTTGTCCGTTTACAGCTACTGTTGTCTTATCTGAGCTCTGCTACTGTGCTTCATGGGATTACAGAGATTTTACCCTTTTTCTAGCTAGACCCTGGTTACATGATTATATCATGGACTGTAATGCACAGTGGCTATATTTATGCTAACATACTTGTCCTTACAGCACTTGCTGTGTATATGTATGTGTGGTATGATATTGTTACCTTATATCAGTGCACTGATCACGTATGTTGGACAACTCTACTGTGATTAAATTTGTGCTTACAGTATACATATATTTTGGCGCTTTTGGGAAAATCTGTTTTTTAACACAGACCCTGGTTACTGAAAGAAGATAACCACATTGGGTGGCAGTAAATCATTCTGTAAGTGTCTCCTGGCCTTTGTTACTTCTGTCACCTGGTTTACAGATGCTGACCTTAGGCTGTGCATTTACCAGTAGCTGCTGCATTTCTCACCCTAGGCTTATACTCGAGTCAATAAGTCTTCCCAGTTTTTTGTGGTATAATTAGGTGCCTCGGCTTATATTCGGGTCGACTTATACTCGAGTATATACGGTAGTATTATGTACCCAAAAAAAAATAATTCTTCTATTTGGGTTAGGGTTCATTAGTTTTGCACAACTAGACACTGGTATTGTAGCCCATTTTTCTTGCCAAAATTGCTCAAGGGCCATCAGGTTGGATGGTGATCGTTGGTGAATTTTTAAATGGTGCCACAGATGCTAAATTGGATGGGATCTGGCCTTTGACCAGGCCACTTAAGGACATTAACATTTTTGCTGGTAAAACCCACGTAAAGCAACGGGCATGATGTATGGTGTTACAACCCCTTAATCTTATCGATACCTGAACTACACTTATTAGCCATGTTGTTACCAGGAAGTATCAGTGATGTAACTACAACATCTCCTTGGAAAAGTACTTCAGGGGTTAAATTCCACCTCCAAAGGGAACAATCAGGAGTCCAGTGGATTAAGCTACAATTGCTATTTCTGTTTGCTCCCTATTGTCTACTAGTGAGCTCTACAGGCAGCCAGGAGCCAGACTCAGCAGGGGTCACGTGAGGGTAGACACCCAGAGAGGTAGGGGAGGGGGGCTGGATAGTGTGAGAAGCCCATCAATCGAAACCTTTTCCAACTGTCTCCAAGCTGCACGGACGTGCCGCATGTGCACTGGGGCCTAGCCCTAGGCCCCTAATTCTAGTGGTGTTGCCCCGCCTCGGATCCATTGCCCTGCTGCCTGCACTTACCTCGCATCCAGCTGAGCTCAGATGCCTGTCTGTGATTCTCCCTCCAGCGAATTCGTCCACTCAAGTCCCCGGCTCCGGCCTAGCTGCGTGATCCATCTCCTGCCTGGCTCTCCTCCATCGATCCAGAGTCGGCCTCCAGCGTTCTTTGGCCTGCACCACCCACTCCCGTTGACTCCTCTCCATCTGTCCGGCGTTTCCCTCTGGTCTTCCTGACAGGCCCATAACTGCGGTCTACTTCTGGCTCTATCCCCAGTCTTGGGGGCCGCTCCTCTTCCCACTGTGGCCTACTTCCGGTTCGGCCCCTGGTCTCGGCTGCCACACATCGCTTCACAGCCCAGTACTTCAGGTGGACCCACTACTGCCGTCTCCCTGGACCTCAGGCTGCCTACTGGATTTCAAGTTGTGTTCTAGACTTCTTTGCCCCACCGCTACCGTTTCCCTGGTGTCCAGGCGGCCAACCCCGTGCTACTGTCCCTTGGTCTACAGGCCTTCTCTGCTGCACCACGTCTGCCTGTCCTACGACCCTAAGAGCCCCGGAGTTCTCCCCCTTGGCTGTTGGCCAACTGATGCCTACACCTACTTTTCACCCTTCTCCGATGTGCCTGGAACTTTGACTTTTGTGCCTCCACCATTCCCCCTCTGATTACCATGGCCTCCTGACTCCTAATCATTTTCTACTTAGTCCCTGATCTCTCCATCCCTCACTATCGAAACCCTGGACCCAGACTCTCTTCAGCGTCCCTCTCCCAGTCATCAATATTTCTTCCCCAGTCTTTCCATTCATCTCATCGCACTTCGTTGACATTCCCTCGTGGACTAATTTCCTCCCCTGTACCTCCTTCCACGCTCGATGGAAGCTGCTCTCCACGCTGAACTCTGGACCTATCAGACTACTGCTGCGACTACCTGTGATCTGTCTCGACTCACCTGTTCCTGTGTTGTCTTTCCTCCACGCCTGGTACCAGCTCTCTGTAGCCCTCCATTACTGCTTTTACCATGTGTTTCATTTCAATTTGCCATAGTTTCTCTTAACCTCTCTCAATTTTTACTTCATGTTATATTGTTTTTGCCACTGTCTCTCTGTTTTACTCTGTTCCATTGTCCGAACTTACTGTTTTACTCTGTTCTCTGTCCATCCACGGTCTGGCCACCCTCAACCCTCCTCTGCCCCTTTCTCTCGCTCCCTGTTCACGTCTCACCATGCCGCCCCACTCGTTTCATATACCCATCCTCTCCCCTTGCCACCTTCACTGGCCCAACTCTCACTGTCCCATCCAACCCTCCCCCTCGCTCCATCAACCCGGACAATCTCATCCACATCTCCCCACTTCCATTCTCATGTGCCCTATGGAACTCCAGGTCCATCTGTAACAAACTGTCCTCCATCCATGACTTCTTCATCTCCAACTCTCTCAAACTTCTTGCCATCACTGAACCCTGGCTTACTTCTTCTGACACTGTCTCACCCACCGCTCTCTCCTATGGGGAACTCATTTACCCACTTGACCAGACCGGATGAGCTTCCGGGAGGCGGAGAGGGCCTCCTCCTATTCCCTAGCTGCATTTTTTAGGTCATCCCATCCCCTCAACTCCTTCGCTCTCTCTCCCCCCCTGCCTGCTCTTACCTTTTGAACCTATCACACTCCTCTGGTGTAGTTCCATCTTCATTTAAACACGCTCTCATCTCTCCCATCCTCAAAAAACCTATCCTGACCCCACCTCTATTGCTAATTATCGCCTTCTCTCACTTCTCCCCTATGGCTCCAAACTACTATAGCGGATAGTCTGCAGCTGCCTCCCCAGACACCTCTCGGACATTTCCATCCTCGACCCTCTGCAATCCGGTTACCGCTCCCTCCACTCCACCAAAACTGCCCTGGCCCTTAAAAGTAAAAACATTACTGTCGGCGTCCATGCGGACGTCATTCTGTGGTGCCGCCCTACTTTTTAATCGCGTTCACCGAAAGTCAGGATAATAAACAGTCGATAACAGCAGTAAGTCGTGCTCCTCAATATATGTCGTGCTGACTAGTGTCAGGGTTGCCAGCATCGGGTTTTAGTACCCAACCCCTTTGTTTTGTATACTTATAGAGCATCTATATTGTTGTGCAGCTGGTACCATGTATAATATGGGATTAAACAAGCACTGGCTTATTTCTTCTCTGATTGTTTACACTATGCAATGTTCCAGGTTCACGCAGGAAAGGATTAATAGACACAATTTGACGGAATAAAAGCCTTTGAGAAATGTGTAATGTAGTATGTCTCAAAAAAGGTCAGAGCTAAAAATATGTAAAGATTGTATGTAATCTTAGTAAGGTACATAAGAGCATGCAACTGTCTTCTGTACCACTCATCTCAAAAGCCATTGATTGCCATGTCCTGTATCACACCTTTAAACAGAACCACTTAGTTTTCCTAATTTTAGCAGGAGATAGAGGTGCGGGCATGGCTTGTCTCCCATGAAATAAATCCTTTTTGAACTTTTTTGCTCATGTATTTGTTATTTTTACAATCATGTAAATAATTTATCTACAGTGGTATACCTAAAATCATTCCCAGTCTAACCCACAACCACAAGACAGATTCCAGCTGAATTAAATAGAAAGAGCTTAAAACAGTAAAAAAAATAAAAAATAAAAAACAAGAAAAAAAAACTAAACTGAAGATGAATACTTGACTACACCCTGCTATAAAAAAAAAAAAAAAAAAAAAGAAGAGACACTTTGTTCTTTAGAACTGGAAATATACACTGACTCAAGAGGCGTTGGTGGTTTGCAGGAGGAAAAAGGTATATGTCCTTCAAATGTGGAGACTGGTCCATTTTATTGCCTGTGATGTCGGAAATCTACAATTTTATAAAAGTACTCATACAAAGAGCAACTGGATTGCTCAGACTGACAACTGGATCTGTAAGCTTTAACCATTTACATACAAACACGTCCCATCCAAATCTGAAAGAACCATAGATGGCAAATGACTAGGATTTCACACAGCAGCTCAAGTGGAACTGGACGCATATGCACAAGAAACTTTTTTTAAGCTTTTGGTTTGACAGAGATCACCACTTCGCTATTAGGTTTGATTAGCTTTAGGGGTCGATTCACAAACAGCTAATCAGTGACTGCTAGCTAATGCTGGCGACCACCATTACAGTGTACTTCATCCCTCCCCCATCCCCAAGATCACGTGATACAGCTACTGACAAACGTACATGTATCTCCTTGCGGATCTGCCTCAGTTCAGAATTACACTAACATGCCCTAACTGTATTGTGACTGCATTTTTACGCACCTACCCTCCATTGTTCAGCCTCTCCGAGCATAGGGAGGAAAAAGCTTCAGATCTGAATACGAATGTAGATACTTATTTTTTTTAATGGGGGTATGTGCAATACAAATTTGCATATTTTCTGCTAAGCAAACTGACATCCGCTCAGCTCAGCAGGAACACCACTATGTGTTGTCAGTCATATTCTGTCATACCAACTTTTCAGGTAGATAAATGAATCTATACCGTGCTGATGTTAAATCAGGAGGAGCAGTCTTTCAGAATCTGCACACATTGCATTTTGTGTTCAAACAAATCCAAAATGACCTAATTGTCCCATCAGATTTGCAGCTTGTATGCGTACATTCAGAAATTCAGTTAAGATTGTTATAATGCATCACTGACTAAAATAGGTGCATTAATAGTTCTAATACAGCATTCATGACCATGCAGACAATTTGTAAAGCCAATAAGGCTAGCTTTCAGACTGTTCAATACTCACATTCACAATGGGACAGAGCCAACTCACGCAAGTAAATGGCTATAAAGAAAATAAGCAAGCACCTCTTGCAGTGTAATTTAACTGTACAGAGGCCAGATGCAAGAAAATTGGTAGGCAGATTGAGGCTTTTATTACAACCAGCAACAACTTATGTTTACAGAAGCACGTTCATTTCTAGAAGAAAAGCATAAAATGTGCCATATATTGACAACACAAAAAGGCAGACAATTATATTAATAACTTACTTATCAAGAAAGTCCTTGTCCACCACAGCACAGATATCCAGAAGAGGGTTTCCCATCCCAAATAGGAGATTTTCACTGCAATAAGAAAAATTAAAACAGAGTAAATAATTGAGATCAAAGTCATTATGCTAACAAGTGAATCATGTGGTCTTGTTACAATCAAATGAAACAAAATAAACAGATTTATAACAGTCTTTGTGTGTTTTGCTTACATTCATACAAAAGTGTTTCACACAAAAAAATATCCAAGTAAGTTGAATGCAGGTATCTATTTAATGAAGCGTTGCAACACCAGTTTTCCTGCACTGATTTGGTAGCAATGTCAATCTCCTATCTGGTTTTGGGAACCTTGCACCATCTACTATGGCTAGGTACACAATGAAGCATTTTCGTCCAATAACCGGGCAAATCTGCCTACATACATATGTAGTGTGTATAATTTTCCGATCTATCCACGAGCAACTGCCGATAGTTCCTCGAGCTACACTCGTCCCTAAAGGAGTCGCATGTTAATTTCTGATGCCTGTACCAGTGCCATGTGGTGTGGTGTGGTGTTTGCACGTCACTCATTTGGTACTTAGGTGCTTCTAGCGGTAAAGCAATAGCAGGTGTATATTGCATTAATGCGTACAGCATATGTCTGCTATTTTAATTAGAAACCTTTGCAGGTGTAGTGTTATAAAAATAAAATAAAAAGTTTTCATTTGTCTGTGTATTGCTTATGTCTGCCTCCTTAATTATAGCTATTTGTCACTTTATTGTACACTCAATACACATTAATAAAAATATTAGTAAAAAAAAAAGTATGTGCGGTTGCGAACGAACGTACACTATACACGTGCTAACGAATGTATGAAGAAAACGTGTTACCTTCGCTTTTTTATTAGGAGGTTTGGGGTGGTTACTATTGAACATGCTCTGCCCTTAATTTACATTTCTTAGGGATATCAATACAAGGACCTAATAAGTCGTTTCAGTGTGTACAAAATTCTAATCTTTGCTCACGGCAATATGACTGTGCAAAGTCGCTGCCTGGACAGTCGATCTTTCGTTAATTGTCTAAATCGTGACTAGTGTGTACGCATTGATCGTCCGAGAGATCAGACCTTCGGTCGGAAGTAAAGTCATTGTAGATAACACGTCTGTCAAAAAATTCTTCAATGTGTACCTAGCCTAAGTTAGGAAAAACCAGGATGATAAATTTACCATTAAATCCATTCCAGACTCATTGTGGTAATAAAATTACAGTTGGCAAACCCTACCCTTTCATGAAAAATCTTAGTGCCATCAAGTCATTTTGTAAGTAGTCTTATTAAGAGATCTTTAACCTGTTTTACTCATGGTGCGATTTTTTTCAGCTACAATGGAAAAGTATATTTATTGGTTGAAACTGGCAACATAAAATATGCTTCTTCTACCGCTCACCCATTTCAAACATTTTAAACTCCTCATCTATGAACTTAAAATTCATGTGAATGAGAGATTCAAAGAAGAGACAACAATAAAGTCTTTTACAGAAACAAGCAAACAAAAAAAAAAAGAAAAAAAAAAAAAAAGGCCCCAACTTCAGCAAGAGTGAAGAGTCTCACTGGAGTAATACAGATACCAAGGACCCACTAGATCAGGAAGCACAATGCTAATACCAGAGGTAAGCAAGGTCTACTTCTAAGACCTCCATTTTAAGCTATTCTTTTATCAAATATAAAACTACATTGGTATCTTCAGTACATCGAATTTCAAATATCTCCAGATGCAATATCGTTAATGATTGTACCAAAGACTGAAAACCCTGATCAGCATGTTGATTCATGTGTACACACTATACACCTTTTATAAGATTTACCATCAGATCTGTGCTCTTCATCTGTCATGACCATTGGCTGAAAAGATTGTGACTAATCTCTAAAAATATCTGCCTACACTGCTGGTCGTGAGTGCGTACAAACTGCATAATTTGCTTAACATTGTTCCATCATTTAGAGAGATTTTTAGTCCGTTTATAAAATTATACGATATGCTTTGGAATGCTAATCATTCATCGTTGGAGTGTACACAGTAATGTGATATCAGACCTAACAGTCGTTTATCGTGTGCTTGGCACAATAATCGGGTGAAAAACCTGTACTGTGTATCCCAGCCCAAGTGTAATGTATTAGTGCTCACAGTTTCCACATTCAAACAAATTGCTGCCATTATATCTATTAGACCCAAACTTCAATATTTGCCTAATAGATAAAAGCTACACCAGAACCATACATCTTGGGAGTGGGGAGTCTATGCTATCTTATAGCAGGCATTTAACTATTACAGATTACCGGAAAATATCTTGCATGGCACACATGTAAATTTTGCAGAATGAAATACTTTCAGATAAAAAAAATAGTATTTTAATACTGTTACCTAAAAGGGACTTTCTTGGTTGTCTCATCAAAACACAAATGGGGTAACTTTCAAATGGGTTTACATGTCATTTGGAAAAATATATGTACATGAATGAGGAAGGCAGAAAATGTTGCACAACTTTATCCATAATGGCCTACTCCATTTGTATATTAAACTTAGAATTTAGGCATTATTCGACCAATCTAGGTGACTACAGGTTCCTTTAGTTGGAATATCTGAATATAGCTAGTTTTATTCTTTTTATTTCATTACTTCAAAAAATATTTTTCATGTTCTTGTGACAGGATGGACCGCCTATGCCACCCTGTCTGTTGCTGCTGGGAACTGGCTGGGCTTACTTAGCCACTGTTGCGTTTCGTTATCCAAATGCGCCCTCTTGCCGCAGTAGGAGGGGCTTACAAATGCTGCCTCCACTGGACTCCTTAGCAGCATCCGGAACAGAGTTTCTTCTGGGTAACAGCTTCGAGTGTACCCGGGCTGGTACTCCTAACCTCTTCCTATAGATTAGGGTTGCTGTGGCTGGATCCCCCCTGGTCTATCACACTGACCAGGGATGCAGGGTAGCAGGCAGAGCGGTGGTACCGGAAAAGCTGGGTCCAACCTCAGAAATAGCCGGAGAACAGATTAGATTTAGGGTCCAATCTGCAGGTCACAGAAATACAGCAATATTGAAGATGTTTTCAAGCAGGTCTTTGAAGCAAGTGATGTTTATTTGCTCTCACACTGGTTGAAGGTACCAGTGATAAGGTCAGATGAAACAAGAACAGCTTTTCAATAAAAGCCAGTGCCTTTTATACAGTTTGGACACAGGCTATTTTTAAAATCAGGATGCAATGTGTTTACATGCATTGTAAAGCCAACAATATTTACACTTATCTATGAAATTCTAGAGACGCTGTGATGTCCTGCATCACATGCTGTTTACAATGTTCAGAAAGGTTTGAACACTGGTCAAAGGCCAGCAGGGGGTTGTTACTGTGCGGCCCAATACACAAAAGACCTCCATCCACAAAGGCTCATTGTATCAGATATATACATCAGAAAATAAGGCATTTCCTTTAGAAAGGTTAAAACAGAAAAACAAATTTTCTATCCTAGTCTCAGAAATAACGATTTCCTATCTCAAAATATACACAATATCAAAAATAAGTGCATGTACAATTATATAAATAAGCGCCCTGCGCTATTTTCTTTAAATAAATTTATACCAGAAGTTATTTATCAGTGATCCAGTCACAGTTCTAAAATCAGAGAAGTGATATGCATTGACACAAAATAAACGGAACTCCATATTTACCATAGTTAGCAATCAACACATAAAAGCTTACAGAAATAGGCGGCATTTACACACACACAGTTTTGTCTTCTAGGACTCTGGCAAGCATCTGGATAACAGTAGCGGTTTGGCTGTACATAGAGCAAAACAGTGGTCATATACCAATTCTCTTATTGTAATCAGGTCATTTTTTGGTTTTAAACATTGTGACACCACTGATGACTGAACACTATCAAATGGTACACAACTGTACACATTTTCCTTCTTCATGGTAACAATTATAAAATGAAGAGGATGTCCCAATTATCCTGCTTACGTAAAGGAAACGGATGAAAATATTAAACTTTAAAACTTCCAAAACATAATGGATGTGCTATTTGGGGTAAAATGGACTATATTAATACCATTATGAAAAAAGAATAGTGGAATTGGCAGCACCATCTCCATGGGTGGTTAGTAGGTGGGTTAATCTATCCTGGAAAGTGACATTTTGCGTATTTATATGATATCTGGGCATGTTGATACAATAGGAACCGTCTGGACACACTTAAACAAAAGAAAAATAAATAACATTTTTCCAGGACAATGTTTTCCAATTAAAAGCTTAAACATTTAAAAGGGTAATGTTTGCAATCTTGTATTATGCTGATGAACAAGTATTACTTGATAGACAAGACAAAACAATAGAAATGTTTGGAGTTTCAGCTCATACAACTTGAAAGACAGGAAAATTCTACACAGACAATTCCTACTGGAACCAAAGCCCTTCTTGGTTACAAACTTTACAAAACGTATCATACTGATGAAAAGGGATTGCTCTGAGAAAATTGAAGGAGTATTTTGAAATCTCTACATAATGTTTTTGATGTGTCACGTGCAATACATGTTTCATAAGCTTAAAAATGTCCACCGATAAATAACCGTCCAAAAAGGATTAACCAGAACAACTAAGCTCTATTTGGGACAAAATGAAGACATAATTTCTAGCAGCAGCGCGCAGACAGAGCCAAATAAATGACATAGGAAAAGTCATCAAAAAGCATTGCATTCTCAATACAGACATTCTGATAAACTTGCATCTAAATCCATCCTTCCACTAGGTCCAACATCCAGTCTATGCACACATATGCTCTTTCACATGTTCCCTTGGTTGGCTACTTATAGTAAAAACTCAGCTTCATTCATGTGAAAAAAGTTTGTATATTCGCATTCTAACCATCAATGGATCTGCCTGGATCCATTCACTGCTACCTAAAGAACACAAAAATAAAACTGTATGGATATGATGGGACATTATGAATCACCTTTTTGTACAGATTCTACAACTGTCTGTAACCTGTTGGCGATGCAACACCATTCTACCAGAAGAAAAGCCATTAATAGTTGTTTTGTAAATAGCCATGGAAAACAATCTCCTCCAGAATTTTACATACAAGAGTTGATTAGGTCTTTCCCATAAAGTTCTATGCCAACATCACCTATGCCACTGTTCCATGAGAAAGATCAGCAAATTGAGCAATCTGTCAATGCCAAACATGACAACCACAACCCCTCTCAAAGTAGTACCGCAACAATGTCCTAGTTGCACTACAATAATGAGCAAGTAAAAACAGCTCATGATTTCTAGATAGCCCCCAAATGATACATAGTTCACAAAAGTCACTGCTGCAACTTCACAAATTCAGATTCCACTGCAGCAAAATTATATTCAGTGTGCATGAAATGCCCACTCACCAGGCCAAAACAATAACAGCCTCTTCAAAGAATATAGCACAACTTCATATGTTGGCATCACCCACACTACTGTATCAAATAACATGACTACAGAAACAATGACTGCACAATATTTCGGTAAACCAAGGGACATACACAGAGGAAGTTCAGGGCACACCACATTTCATCCATAAACCTACCATTAAAATGTTTGAAGTGTATATTCAAAAGAGGGCCTGTGCACTTCCAGATGACCATGACATAGTGTAAGTGCCGGTTTCCCATTTCGATCCCTATCCATTCAAAATGCCAGATTACACTTCTCAAAAGTGACTGGAGCAGGCCTGGACAACCTGTGGCGTCCCAGGTGTGGTGTAATACAAGTCCCAACATAACCTATCAGCTTGCAAAGCATGCTGGGGCTTGTAGTTTCACAACAACTGAAGTGCAACAGGTTGTCCAGGCCTGGAGTCTCTTTCTCTAGTTATAATACCAAAATTACTGGGCAAACAGGGTTTTTTTTTGTTTTGTTTTTTTTAATAAGCCAAAGCAATATTGTACATTAATTTAATTACATAAGGAAGATCAATTCTAAGAAAGGATCTGCATTTAATATACTTTGCAACTATTACGTATAAAAGCAATACTGCATTGTAGTAGTTCTCTATTAATAGCAAAAATATATTCTATCACAATTTTATATAAAACACTCAAATAAGTCTTAAACAATGGCACAAGGATATTAGGAACCAGAGATATCAAACTCTACCTCCCTCAATATAAACTGTTGGCTTACTGAAAAAGAAAATATATAGAATACACAGCATCACCACTTGACACTGTAATTTTCCCACTTGTTAATAATTTCCACAGGTTATGTCAGAAACAGAACAAAAACAAATCATTTTCCTTTTCCACACAGACATTTCCCACCACCTCCTAACTGGCTAGTCTGCATGGGAAGCAATAGGGAAAAAATAAGTACAAATACTACTGATCAGGAAAATCCAAAGATTTTCATTCTCACTTAAAAACACAACATGTTTTATTTTGTATCACGGGAAGTGTATAGTACAGTGGTTTCCAAAGTGCGTGCCGCGGCTCCCTCTGGTGCCGCGGCCAGGGCCAGTGGTATGCACGGCGGAGGACTACTTGGAAATTATTTTGGCTTTGAGGTGCCTTGAAAAAATTATGAAGACCCTAAGGGTGCCTCAAACTGAAAAACTTTGGGATCCACTGGTATTGTAACAAGTTTTAGTAACAGACAACATACAGCATAGGACTCCATATGTTAACTTACATAAGTTTTGTATTACTGTGCATATTTTTCATGGAAAATCCACCATGTGTAGACATTTTAGATGCTGGAACATAAAGTGTTACAAGATAAAATATTCGCCAAGGCAAATTAATGTTTGTTCTATTTTGCTTGGATTGAGACATTTTATACTTTCCTCATATTCTTGCTTTTTCTAGTACATTGAAAAAATTAAATAGCTGGTTGAGTCTATAAGCTGGTTGAGTCTATAAGGTTATACACAGAAAACAAGCTTACTTATGGCCAAAAATAGAAAACAAACCAAATAGTTTTCCCAAAGCAGTACCTTTATTTTTTTTTAAAAAAAGGTTTCTATGGATAAATGTTGATTGCATTATAATTGTGATTTTGCACTGCATGTTTATTATATTCTTTTCATAAGTAGTTTTAAAAGTTACAATCTAATTTAATATTTTCTTGCCTGAAATAAAGTATACTGTTTATGCCCCCCCAAGGACTAAATAGAACAGTTTTCAGATGATCGGATATGCATTTAATTTAAAAACAAAAACACTCCCAGGCAGTATTGCAGCAATCACAGGAAACAGCATTGCACATTTCAATAAAAAAAAAACAAAGAAAAAAAAAAAACACAGATGGCGACACCAATCCACAATCTACGCTTTACAGCTGTGGGATCTCATGTAACTTATCAGCACAAACACAAATGCAATGCCTGTCCACATCACTTTTGAAAACAATTATTTAAACTGTACTAAAAAATATTTTAGACTATACCGGTGGTTCTCTAAGGGAACTACAGGTGTTAGGCAGGGAGCAAATGAGACGACTGCCCACCTGCTGGCGATCATTCTTCTCTGGCGGCAGTGATGGCATATGCCTGTCAACCAATCAACAGAGCTTCACTGCAATATAGGCAATAGAATGCATGGGGAGCAAAAGGGGTCTAGGGAGTGGATTTTGAAGAGACGGACACTTGGATGCATGGAGAACTCGGCAGTGCATGGGTGTGAATTTGTCAGTATAAAGTGTCCCTCTTGTATGCAGTTAAAGCAGTTTTGCAGTTAAAAAGATTCCAAATCTAAGTTTGCCTCAAACCTACCTGTTAACATTTATTGCCTGCTTGAGTACGTATTACATACACTACCCGTGTAATAGACTACTCATATCCACTTATCCATAATAGCTCACTAGGATTTTCCAGTAACAAATGCAAAAAGATTGGCATGTGCTATAGTAATCAAAGTATACGATGCATGTAAAGACAATGTTTGAACATAGTTCAGGCATGTTTCTGACAGTCAAGTTTGTAAAATACATTACCAATCCTGTAAAGTAACTTCACAGGCACTTCTAGCTTCAACGTATTCTCTTTTCTTTTTTTTTTTTTTTTTTTAACTCAAGATACATACTTCAAACTAATTCTGGTCATTAACAGAGTTGCAGATGTCCAAATGATCACATTATAAGCTTTAGAACTAGAACATTATTTTGTGTTCACAGGTCACATTAATAGCAAAGTACAGAAGATGAAGAAATTGTTTTAAAGATAAATTTAAGAAGAATTATTCTGTGTATTCTACACACACACACACACACACACACAAATCAGCAACATTAAAACCACCTGCTCAATATTGTGTATGTATCACTCGTGCTGCCAAAACAGTTCTGACCCATTGAGGCATCGACTCCTTAAGGTGTCCTGTAGTATCTGGCACCAGGACATTAGCAGTAGATCTTTTAAGTCTTGTAAGTTGCAAGGTTGGGCCTTTATGGCTCGAATTTCATTGGCCAGCACATCCAACAGATACTCAATCGGACCGAGATCTGGGGAATTTGAAGGCCAAGTCAACACCATGAACTCTTTGTCATGTTCCACAAACATTCCTGAACAGTTATTGAAGTGTGGCAGGGTCCATTATCCTGCTGAAAGAAGCCACTGCCATCGGGGAATACTGGTGCCATGAAGGTGTATATTTGGTCTGCAACAATGTTTAGATAGGTGGTATGTGTAACAAGAATGCCCAAGATTTCCCAGTAGAACATTGCCCAGATCACCACACTGCCTCCGCCGGCTTGCATTCTTCCCATTCATCCAGGTGCCATTTCCTCCCCTGGTAAACGACGCACACATACACGGCCATCCACATGATGTAAAAGAAATTGTGAGTCAAGAGACCAGGCCACCTTCTTCAATTGCTCCATGGTCCTGTTCTGGCGCTCACGTGCCCATTGTAGGCACTTCCACAGTGGATAGAGGTCAGCATGGACACTATGACCGGTCTACGCAGAAAGCTGTGATGCACTGTTTGTTCCAACACCCTTCTACCATAGCCAGCAATTTGTGCTGTAGTAGCTCATTTGTGGGATTGAACCAGACGGGCTGTCCTTCAATCCCCACAGGCATCAATGAGGCTTGAGCGCCCATGACCCTTTTGCCAGTTCACCAGTTGTCCTTTCTTGGACCACTTTTGGTAGACGCTAGCCACTGCATGCCAGGAACACTACAACACCCGCTGTTTTGGAGATGCTCTGACCCAGTTATCTGGTCATCACAATTTGGTCCTTCTCTAAGTCCATCCTTACTCTTGCCATTTTTTCTGCTTCAATCACATCAACATCAATAACAGACTTCACTTGTTGCCTAGTACATATCACCCATTGACAGATGCCATTATAATACAATAATCAATGTTATTCATTTAATTTCTCAGTGTTTCAATGTTGCAGCTTATCGGTGCATATAAACACACTTTCAAAACAAATACAGCAATAATATAGACCTTATGGTAAGAAGTTACAATACAAACAACTTCCAGATATTGAACTTACTAGTATTAACTGTGATTTCAGATTGAAAAAAAAAAAGCAAAAATTAAGTATGCGGACCCAGACTCCCATGACTTTTTTTGGACATTTGAAACCCATTCACTGTCAACTCTTTCCACGCAATATTGCCTAGATGAAATATTTTACTAGCAGGGTGCAGTGTCCTTAGTGTTAAGTGTCACAATTACATTATGTAATTGTGTCAACAAGTCAACTGGGCAAAATAATATGGATACTCTCACAGAAATAAAATATCACTCCAGCAAAACACTCACTCTGTTACATTGGCACATATGGTGGAGAGAGGGTTAAAGATTGCTTTTTACAAAATGTCACATAGGTTTAAATTTGACATTATGCAATGCTTTAGTAAATTTCAAATATTGACAAAAGACAGAGTCCACTTTGCCTGAACACATGTTTGACAAGTGTCATTTCAGATTGTGGAAATTACAACAGGGCCTAAACCTCTTTCACTCCCTTAATTTTAAAATATAATTTCTGGTAGTGGCAGGGCACCTCATTATGTTTTATTAAACAATATTAATCCGCTCTGAAAAATAATGCAGTGTACTTTAACAAATGCTGTTTTTATCCAGTGTTTTATGTATAAACATATCGTTTTAAAGCATGAGCTGTATAATAGTTTCAAAATTAATCTTTGCTCACACTGGCATCTACTTCTGAGACATAAGAGTAAAAAGCATTCCCATAATCACTTCAACATATGCATGTAGCCGACAGCAGGAGGCAACGACAATGTGCAAAAGTTGTCCACATCAGCAGAGGACATGCCAGGCGACAGGCTAGTCAATCTCAAGTGACCGATTGCGGATAGGATGCAGGTAAGCAAAAAAAAAATGTGTTACCTTAAAGCCAGCATGTTATCACAGAGGCTATTGATGGTGACTGATGAAAGGCAAGCAGACGCTTCTTGACACTGGGTAGCAGTCTTCTAGCAGCGTGCTTTCAGGCGAGCAGATGTATGAATTAACCATGAACCGGAAGCTCCGCCCCTTCGTGCAGTGATTGGCTAAAGCGCGCCTCGATTATCAGAAAGCATCTGGCCATCTCGCTCCAAGGTTGTGCCTTTTGCACACCCGCAGCCACATTCGTATCTGCTCAGCTCCACCTGGACGCCGACAACTGCTGGCGAGCGAGAACTTATACTTATCACGACTGCATGTGTGCCTTGGACAAGAGATACCACATGGTCTCAAGCTGACCTCGTCCAGAAAAAAATATACAAGATCCTAAGTGACGCGTTAGACATGCATTGGTTGTCTGCATGCTCCAGCAGCTAGCTGCCAGCTGCTCTATTATCCCTATTATTTCTGGGGGTGGGGGAAGCTACGGCCTGGAAATATCAAAGTCAAATAGCTGTTAATATATATTAACACACCCGTTGTTACAGCTCATATTTTTTGACATTCACTTGCTTGTCCATAAAATCATGCCAGCTTTTGTACACGGGATCAAGAGCACAACTATAGAAAATTCTGTTGATACAATTTACATTAATCTGTGACATAGCAGCCTAGGAGAAGAAAAAACCCCAAATGTTTTATCCTGCAAAATAATAATAAAAAAAAATAAAAATGGGGTTTCACCAAGAGAGACGCTTGTTTTATTTACCATGCCCTCCCTCCAGGGGATAAGCTTTCCCTGGGTCCATATGGGGAAGCTTAGTTACCATTGACAGCGGTGGTACAAGTACTGCTGCTGTCCTCTTATCGTTAAGGGTTTAGCAGCTGAAAAGAATGCTTTACTAAAATAATGTATGTTTTTCCAGTGTGTATGCACAAGCTGGGTCATTCAGATGGACAAAGATAATAACAATGAAAAACACATAGCAGGACTTCACTTGCCTCAGTTCAAAAAAATCATACAATCTAAGCATCATCATCATCATATTGCGGTAGCAAAACACGCCATATAAAAATACACAGTGACTTAAATGACAATTTATGTGCTTGGTGTTTGGGGGAAAAAAAACCCACAAAAAAACAAATGGGTGGGCAGACTTATACACAGCATAAAACACGAAAAATATTGGCTGCCACACATTTTTGTCCTGTGGAGTAATTCTTTTAAACAGCTATTTGCACCTTAACAGCAGTATGCCACCTTATCAGTAATTCAACACAATGAAACTGTCTTATGATGTTCAAAATGTAACACACAAGGCCTTCATAATAAAAACAAACATACATGTTAAATATTTATAAAATTATATAAAAGCTTAACTAAACTGACACACCAAATAAAATTAGAGCACTGGGCACCAATTAGACTATATATCTATATTGAAAAATTAAACAACAACTGTGCAACTGAAGAACAGAGCAGTGGAGAAAACCTGGGGATGGAGCCCAACCTTAGGGTAAATTAGGCCACAATTCCCATACTATGGCAAGATGTAGGAGGCAAGAGGCACGAATAGCTCACACAAAGTGAGCACAGCGCTCCATTTAATGAGCAGCAGCACCACCACTGGCGTTCCAGGCAGTGCGGCAGCTTCTGCCGTTGGCAACACACGGCTTCTATAGTAGCACAGATTGCAATTTTTTATCTCTCTGGCAAATGGTCAATTTTATGTATGCAATGACACAGGGCACTCTCCTGGAAGTGAGCCAGGGTTTTGCAAGGCATCTGGGATGCCCTTATATGCATTCATACAATTGCTGCAAGAAGATTATCGCAAGATATTCTCTTAACTACAATGAAAAATATTGTCTCGTTAACAATTTTTTTTTTTTTTTAAACCAGCATCTATACATCGAGTCCTCCATTACAAGATACGTTAAAGTTTGCAACTAAGTGGGCTAAATTTAAGTAAAAACATTACATTCAAAACTTTTTACAAAGATTAAAAATAAATACTACATCCTATATACGCATGTGGTGATCATGCTGCTTAAATTTGTTCCACATACTTAGCATGTAGCAAACATAGGATAAAGAAAGAAAAAAAATGGTTGGGGGGAAAGGCTCTAAAATTTCACAAGTGACCTTAATATCCTTTTCCACTAGAGGGCGTTTGTTTACTACAATGATTATGGCTTGATAGCTGTATAAAAATGTTCAAATTACTCTATCATAACAAAATATTCTCGCCTAACCATCTTCAGCTGTCAAACAAAATATAACAACCACCACAAGAAAAAGGTAAAAAATAAACAAGGACACGTAGTGGGTATTGGTAAAAGGAATTAAAAACTTTTAACCAATGCCCGCTACATGTCCTGAAAAATAAATATATAATTGTTTTTATTAGTTATAAGACTATCTCATGCAAGCAACTTTGTTTCAGATTTAAACTACTTTTAAAATATAAAGGAAGCAAAATAGTAATTTACAGCAACATAAAAAGGATATTGCAAAGGACGGAGATAAAGAGATGTGTATATATCCAAAATTGGTTTATTTTGTTCCCTCTGCACCCTGTCATTTGCATTCTATTTCATATAAAATTATTGATTTTTTTTTAAAAGCACTATGTTGCTTTTCTTGGGCTTAAACACACTCTTTTTATGTATTTTTCTGTTTCACTGGGAAACTTTAGCTTCTCCCACTAAAGGTTTGTAGCTAAGCCCATTACTATTAAGATAGGTAACAGTACTGCCAAAACCCCCAAAACAAACAAACATATGCAGTCATTACTGCTGGTGCTACAATAAGGACCGTTTCATTCATCATTGGTTATACCAGAAATTCTTACTTGAAGCAGCAGCCATTCACTTATGCCATCTTGGGATGATTTACCCTGTCTGAAGCTGTGGGTCTGTTCTTGTTTTAAACCACAAGAAGAATTTCAAAGTGAACTTGGCAGAACCATGTTATCAAACATAACTAGACGAGGGTGAACATAAAGTAATGATAAAAGGAGCGGCTAGGGCTCGTATGAATAGTATTATGTACATGGTCCATCCAATCTGAACATTTCTGTGTATGGTCAATTTAATCATAGGGTTCTATGAATTCTTTTTACAGTGCTAGTGAACACGCTCAGACTGAGAAGAGAAGCAGGGAAAGCACCTGTGGGTCAGAGAGCCCTAAACCGAAAAACTGCTGCGCATTCAAAAAATACATATCACTATCAATGTCTTTGTTATGATAAGCTGCTGAATCTTTAACCTATATATCTGCAGATGTCACTCAGTTTTTTCATGATACAAACTGTATATCAGGTTTATTGATACTTTAACTCTGAACAGCATCATAATACAAATAATATACTCCAAAATAAACAAAAACCTATATTTTATGCAATTTTACTTAACCATTTGATGACTGACAACTTAAAACAGTGGGGCTGTGGCCTCTTTATCCTAACCCTTAACTATGAAATTTTTAAAATGGAAGGCAAAAAAATTACATCTAAAGACGATAGTTATTTTTAAAAAAATTACTGACATTACTGAGGAAAGCAGTCACTTCTTGTGTTTGAGAAATGCTATAGATCTGCAGTTCATTTTTAGTTTATTCACTGAATAACTGGCCAGGTTTCATGAGGCAAAGCTACTATGTCCATATGAAAGTCTTCTGTTTTTAGGCCATGACTATTTTATTTACAGTGGAGAGTATTCCCTTTAACGTCAGTGGTTGCTTTGTACCACATGCAACGTGCCACACGAAACAGTAGTTTGATTGAAAATGAGAAGACGGACATTTAAATTATCTCAAATAGTACAACAAATGTATATAGGCGCATATAACATTTGAATTATCTGACCACTTATGTTTTCAAATATTTTGAATAATCTTAACGTTTACCTCAACAGAGTGAATGGCCGAAAAAACATTATCCAACTGTAAAAATATAATTATATATTAGAGAACGCCACTTTTACTTTATTAAAAAAAAAAAAAACTCTGAAAGATGAGCTCATTTTCTTTACACTGTCACTTGTTTACCAAATATCTATTAGGCAAATAGAAAAAGTGAAATACCAATACCACTACTGTAGACAATATATAGGATTGGGTTCAATTCAGCTCAATGCCTCTCCGGAAACACATTGAGGTGATATTTAGCAAGAAAACCTTGCTCATTTTTCCTCGCTCCCCATAGAGGTGTAAAGAAATATGAGCGGAGACTCTTTGCCGTAATAGATTCTAATGTATGCAGCCGGACATAGTGGTGATGTCCAACAGCACTTCACGCTGAACTGAATCAAACCCATAGACGCAAATATAATTCTAAATTAAAAATGTAATATATAGTAAGGCTGCAACACACGCACACATTTTCCTTACACGTTAGCTGCACGTTAGGGCAAATAGGAGCAAGTTGGAATATAAAATATTATGTTTGCATCATTTTTCATAGTCTACTACAGTGCATCATGGGCAAAGCACCAGAGAAAGATATTTCAAATGACTGCCACATCAGTTGATTCTGCCTCTGATCGAGCACAGGGCTCAGTGTCCGATTTGACAATGTAGCTAAAGAGATCCAATCACATGTTGCATGGGCCCAGTAGCCACATTACTCTCAGCATCACTATGGCCAGTATAAGACAATTCACATACATGCATGGGAAAGAGAAAAGCACGTGGACACACTCTAAACAGAGTGCAGCTAAACTGGGAACTCTTAGAGAATGGGTTTATTTAGCATGCTGTAAAACAGATATGAAGGTAAAGCAATTTTAACTAGAAAAAAATTTAATCAATGTTACTAAAATTTTGTCTGCCCATAGAATGTGTAGCCCGGTCTTCCATCTTTTGATCCTAAAATAATTAGTTCTGCTGTGATAAGCAACTAGTGACCAGAGTCTATTTTAGATTTGGCGATTGTTTGCATGCCAGGAAAGTTGGGTCAATATAGCATGCCAGCTGATTAGCAATCCAGCAGAAGAAATGTGCCTTAGTGCCTTGACAGCGTGCAAGGATTGCCTATAAAGTTAGCCATTAAGAAATTACCTTTTATTAACTTTTGCTATTTTTCATTTCAAGTGCTTTACCCTCAAATTTAGCATGTCTGCTACAGTAATTGTATATGCAGGTATGTGATTTTTATGTACAGGCTTTGTCCTCAAGAGAACATTGCTTTTTTTGTAGTATCTGAATATAGAAGATACTGTTCCAAGATAAAGGAGGAAAGACAAATTTATACAGACTACAGTGTGATTACATTTATCATATTTTGCAGAAATAAAGATGTTGTAAGAGGATGGGCTTACTCTGCAATCCTGTCTGGGAGAGGGGTTTTTACAGACACAGCTTGAGGTTCTTCTGACCATCAGTAACTTGCCGTTACAGACTACTCCTACTTGTGTTTCTTGGCCACCAGGCAGTCACAAGCTCTAAGTGCCAACTGTGGAACAGAGTGATCCACCTAGTGGTAGGATAGTAGTTGCTGCTGCCAGCATCATGGACATTAAGACACCTAGAACCGCTTACTTCAGGATGGGGTGTAGCTTCTGCAGCACCTTTTTGCTGGCGACTGTGGCCGATACCTCCTGACAACTTACTTTGGACGAGGAGAGCAAAGCAGACGTCAGGACGTTGACTCAGGGAACTAGTTTCAACATAGTTTAGCTAGATTATAGTTGTAGCTCTTATCTGTAGGTCACCAGAATTCGGCAAATATAGGCACCGTACAGAAAGAGAGCAGAATTCTTAAGAGGAATAGTGATTATTGTTCAATTGTAGTGCTTAATAGGGCTGTATTACACCACTAATAGGTAGTGATTATATACACAAACAAAAACACTTATTTCTGGGCTCAGCTGTGGAAATTTTCTCTGCAGGGAGTAGCACACCAGAAAGATACATGAATCATGTTAGCTTTACTGCAAACCAACCCGGCATTGCTGCGCTCTGGCCCCCACATTGAGAACCAGAATGCAGTAGCCAAAGTATTGACAGTCCCCTTTTCACACTCACTAAAGCAGGGTTTACGCAAACCCTGGCCAGAGCTACTACTATGGGGGCTCCCAATATTTGGGAGCTGGGAAGCCTGCTCCGATATCACCGATTCCCTTAACCTTGAGTTGGAGAAGCAGCATAATGCCCCAGATGAGTCTTGCTCCACACTACACCACCAGGGTATATTACGCACACATTTTAATTGAATTTAGGTATCGGCACATCACAGGCTTGTGTTTTGTATAGATGTGTATTGCACCTGTCTGGCTGCAGACCATTACACTAGTATAAAGCACGTGTGTTATTATCCTTTGCATCTATGTTGTGAATCTATTCATATTTACCCTTTATAAAACTATTCAACTTATAAAGTCATATTAACCTTTATTAACTAATATTTGTAAAATGCCCAGAATAAATCACACTGTTGATGCAACAGTTTTATTGCAGGTAAAAAAAATAAATAAAAAAATAAAAAATTGTATTGTAGAATATGACATGTGAAAAAAAAAAAAAAAATAGTATTACACTTAAAGGGTGCTACTTGTTTGTGGCACAACAGTTGCAAACAGCATATACATGTCAACAAAAATATTAAGGTTTTTAATTTTTTTCTTGATGTAGGCTATATTTCCTTTCATTTCTTTAAAATAATCCTGGAGCTTTAGAACATTTTTTTCTCCCTCCGAGCCTTCATTGGATATGATGGCATCAATGAAACAAAAAAATAAAAAATGTTTACCATTACACTTCTATACCTGTAATAAAGTTATTAAGTCTTAATCCAACACCATAAATGTGCTCACCTTGCACACTGCTCGAGATCAGTGTGTTGTGGTCCCTCGGGCACGTTTATTTTTTCTTGTTTTATAACAGTTATTACATCAGTGGTATCTACACTGGCCTTCTCACTGTTAATTCTTCCTTTTGACAAAACAATAATCACACGTTTGCATTGCTTCATGTGAAAGTAGAATGAAATACATAAAGTCCTTCAAACAGGTACATTACACGACTACACGTGCTACTCACTTTTTTTAATGTTTCTACGAATTTGCTCCAGTCTCCTTTCCTCTTTATTTTTAAGGTCCGACCACCTCTTCTGGACTTGGAATTTATTTCTTTTTTTTCCAAGTTTTTCCTTCAGTAATCATAGTAGTTTTTGCATTATCAGTTCCTTTCTATTATTAACTTTCCTGTACTTACGCTTTTGACAGTTGTAGTCGTACTGGTCCAGTAATTTTACCATCATCTCCACCTCTCTTGGGCTCATTGACTTTGCTCTTTTAATTGCAGTAAATTTTATTTCTTCGTCTTCTTGAACATCTCCACCCCCCACCTTAACTTTTCCAACATTTTTTGGCCCTTCCAGAACCATTTGTGTGTGTGTGTGTGTGTGTGTGTGTGTGTCTCAGTCTCCATAGCTGCAACCCCCACTAACACCTTCTCCTCACCCGCCATCCTCTCATGTTCCTCGGCGCCAGACAGGTTCCTCTGTAATTTTATACACTCGGACATTGGCGTTCGTTTCTGCTGTGTACCAACCAGTGACGATGCCCGCAGAGAATAGAGCATTGTGGGTGGGCGATGCCTATTCGTGTATAATAGGCTTGTGTATGGATTTTTTTGCTATAACTTTAACCCGTACATGACCATTACATACGAAGGGATTTTACGATTGTTCTGAGCTGTACATTCGTTCACATATACGGTAAGTTCTTTCTGATTGGTGCATACATGTGCACTTGCATTGGTTTATTGTACAGCACAGATGTGAAGTATGTTTATTTTTATTATAGCCAAACAGAACACATTGGCTAACGAATGAAATGCTGACCTAATCAAGGATTATATTGAAACCTACAGGGCTCACCCATGTTTGTGGAAAGCCAAATACAAAGATTATTCAAACAGAATGATGCGGAACATGGCGATGCAAGGGCTTGTAAAAGCATGTCTGCCATATCACCCCGGAGCAACTGTGGAATGGGCAAAAAGCAAGATCCAGAACCTTAGGACTGTGTGTAAAAAATGAATTAAATAAAGTTGATGCAGCCAAAAAATCAGGAGCTGAAGACGTGTATGTGCCAAAGCTATGGTACTTTGATATGTTACACTTTGTGAGGGACCAAGAAACACCACGTACGTCCACTAGCAGCATGCCCACAAACAGCAGTTCATCCACAGAGGTAGAGCAAGCATACGATATACCTGCAAGCGGCCCAGTAAGTACAGTACACTACGATGTTGCCATGTAACAGATTTATTCATGTTAAAAGAATCAACACCACAATAATACATAACATGTATATAAACAGTTATCATAAGCAATCATTCTGCCATGGCACAACACCATCTCCGTTGAAATACGTAAGGTACGCTTCCCGATTTAAATTTTGCCAATGTACAACTATTTTTAGAGTGTCCACACTCTAATGGTGTCAAGCCCACTACCTCCATGTCCTCGGCATTAGTTTCCACATAGGCCTGAGTGGCACGTCCACTGTTGCTTTTACGCCGTAGAAACTTATGCAGAACACAACAGGCCATCACTATTTTGTCAACTTTTTCATTCTGCAATAAACCTGCATTTGGACAAACTCGGAACCTGTTACTTAGAATCCCAAAGGCATTTTCAACTACACTCCGAGCACGTGACAGTCTAATTAAATATACGCCTTTTAATGCTCAGATTTCTTTGTGGGTACGGTTTTAAAACATTGTTGTGCAATGCAAAGGCGTCATCTACCCAAATACAAAGTTTAGTCCGTATTTTGTGCTACTCCGAGATGGAAGGTTAAGGGTATTGTTTTGTAGTTTGTTATGGAAGGTAGTATGCTCCAGTGCACCTCCATCTGAGACTCTTCCATTTTTTCCAATGTCCACAAATAAGAATTCATAGTTCGCATCCACTATGGCCATTAAAATAATGCTAAAAAAATCTGTTATAAATTATAGTAGAAAGATCCCCTGTTTGATGGTGGCATAATTCTGATATGTTTGCCATCAATGGCACCACCGCAATTTGGAAAATTCCAAAGCCTCTTAAAGTCTTCCGCTATCACTTTCCAGTTTTCCTCTGTCCATGGAAAATGAAATATAAAGACGTGTAAATAGTTTACATTTGAACATGCATACAATTGCATTCCCTCATTTTTATTTTGCTCTTTTTCAGCCTGCACTCCTGTCTGAAGGCCTCTTGCTGGATGCTGCTGGCCAGGAAGCTACAACAAGTAATAGCACTGCACGTGAAAGCCAGCTAACTGCTGATAGCCAGGACGTGACCAAAGCTGGTACACTAGCAAAAAACATTCAGAAGCGAAAGACGTAGAATAAGGGAAATTCAAGAAAGTGATGCACTAACAGAAAAGATGCTTGATTGCGCTAACACTTTGACAAAAAGAAAGGAACAGGACACATTTGATTTCCTGGGAGCAGCAATAGCTAGCAAAATGAGAAGTAGCAGCAAGCGCATACAAGATGAAATGGAGCGGCTGCTGTGCGACCTCATGTGTAGGGCTACCGCTGAAGATTTGTGGTCAGACAATTATTTCCCCATCTAACCGCAGACAAAAACAATCATACACATTTCACACAGCACAGTTGCAGCATGCTACCATGGGTGGACAAAGCGCAATGTCTCTACCGTGTATGACAAACACCAATAGCATCAAGAAGGAAGCCACATTATGCTGGGGACACATCTGTAATGGACACAAGCGAAATTTTGCACTACCTACAATTATAAACTGTTGCTCTGGTCCAAATAATTATTGCATTGCACGTTACAAGTTACATGTATTTTTACAATTTTATGTATGGTAAAAAAACTGCTATTTTTATAACGAATACTATTGCTTTTGACCAACCTTCATACAGTGATCACAGAGAACTTTGATGATAGCATCACAGGTGTCAGGTATTATCATGCCAAGAGCTTGAGGTGCAATAGCTGTGCTGTATTTCAGAGCTGCCAGTGTCCTCCCTGTTGCCAAAAACCTTAGTGTTGCCACCAGTCTTTGCTCTGGCAGTATGGGTCTCCTTAAATGGGTGTTCTCCCTCTGGATGAGAGGGGTTACTAGTTCCTGAATAGTGGCATCATTCATACGAAGAAAATTCTTAAAGTCATTTGGGTTGTTGTCCCGTATCTCCTGTAGCAGGGGCATATGAGACAATGTGTCTCTCCTTTTGAACCAATCTTTGCTCCAACAAAATCTACTCTCTCTCCTTCTCTTTGGTTCCGTACCTGCAGTCTTCTTGCCACAGCAAGCAGGAAAAGTGCAGTTGCTTGTTCTTCTACTGTATCCATTGTAGGTTTACAAATAGGAATGAATGAAAAGACAGTTTTGCCTTCTCTTTTTATGCAGTTTTGGGTGTTAACTATAGTGAAAGCTCTTCCCCTTTATGCTAATGTCTTTGGTATATCGTTACATGCCCCGCAAATGTTGCTTCAGTGTGTACGAAATTGCAATAATTGCTCACGACAACATGGCTGTAAAAAGTCGCTAAAGGGACGTCCGCTCTTCCCTTTATCGTCTAAAACAAGGCTAGTGTGTATGCAGTCCATGGACCGAGCTGTCGGACCATCGATCACAGGTAAAATCGATCGGCATAAAAAGTTGGTGGAAAATTCTGTAGTGTGTACCCAGCTTAACAGGACCTGCACTCAGGTAACAGCCCCCCTGTTGTGCACTCAAGTGTTGGTCACTCACATTGAAAATACTTAATGAGGACACATCCTCTACACTACACAACAGACTTAAAAATGCTTATCAGAAATCAAACATATACCTTAGACATGAATGCACTTCTTCGCACTAAGATATGCAAAAGGTTTTCAAAACAAAGACTTATTGGATTAGGTATACATCAGAAATAAGGTATTTCCTTTAGCAAGGGTAAACAGAAAAACTAACTTGTCTACCCTGGTCTCAGGGATAACAATTTTCGATTACACAATATAAAAAATAAGTGCATGTGCAATTACATAATTAAGTGGCCTGCGCTATTTGCTTTAAATAAATTTATACCAAAACGTTAATAGTGATCCAGTCACATTACTAATTAAATTTTTTTAGAAACCGGTACTCTAGTGCAGAGATGTCCTATTCAACCCTTAAAAAAAAGCAAGTTAATCTAGGAGGCAAACCGAATACATATTCTATTGATTTAACACTTTTCTTTCCCCCCAATTGGACTCAACATTTGCTGAATAAAAACACGATACAAAATAAACATTAAATATCAACAATATACAGAAAGGGGGAAGAGAGCCAAGCATTGGCTATTATGAAATTAGAACTGCATTAATGTAATCCAGGTAAGTATTGAGTCTGATTTTGAAGACTATAGGAGGCCTCTCGGACTGTGCAATCAATTACCAAAGTACAAAAAAATATAATTATACACACAAATTAAGCATCAGTTTTTGGTTATTTTGCAAATAAAATACATATCCCATGTACAGATTATTTCAAAATGAGTATACTCTTCGTATCAAACACTTAATTTCCTGCAGCATTTCCATTATCAGGAAGCCACATTCTACTGTCCATGGCCAACTACCATCACAGAATTATCTAGCCCATGCCAGTATCCTGAACCACCAAGTTTGCTGCTTGTTTCTTATCTAATACCACCTGGTTTCTGATGCACAGGCCATAGATACAAAACTGCAAATGTCCACTTGCCCCACTCCACTCAAAGATGGAGGCTCTGCTCTAGAGTTTGTACATAGGGCAGGAGTTATGTTTGTAACAATATATGCAATGCACATTTAACACAAACCAAAATATTGATGCTACAATGAAACAGTTATTTTTATACATCACTAGATAATGGAGGTAGACTCTAGCTAACACAGCCACCTGTCCAGACACCAGTCAGACAACACCAAGTAGCCTTTGTGTAAGCTCATTCAGATTTACAAATAAGGCAAGGCAATTGCCAACTATTGTAACTTTTAACATAATTTCCGTTTCTTTCCTTTTGCAGTTTGTGCTGTGATTTGTGTGTAGTTTGCTGTGCCATGCCATGATTGGTGACACTGTCAAGTCATTTAAATTGAATATATTAAAGATACAGTATTTTAAAAGAACTGTTATTGTTTTTAATTAGTTTATTTGTTTGCTTGATCATTTAAAAAAAAAAAAATCCGATTTAAAATCAAAATAATCTGATTTTTTTTTTCACACTCTGGTCACAGGATACAGCAGGTAATAGGCCTCAGGCAGATTCTTCAAGCAGTGATATTTTATTGATCAAGAGTCCTAAGAAGGACTACACACTAGTAAGTGGTTGTGACAGGATGGACCGCCTATGCCACCCCGTTTGTCGTCGCTGGGGACCGGCTAGGCTTACTTTGCCACTGTCCCCTTTCTTTATCCCAAATACACCCCTCCTGTTGCAATAGGAGGAGCCTGCTATCACCAGTGGGTTCCTACACTGGCACCTAGAACAGCTTCCTTCTGGGTAACTCACTGATAGGGTACCCCCTTTCTGGTACACATGGGCTGGTATACCTGACTTCTTGCCATCAGATCAGGGTTGCTGTGGATGGTTCACCCCTGGCCAGAGCTGCAGGTAGTGGGCAAAACGTTGGTACTGAAATGCTGGGTTCATCTCAGAACAACCGGAGAATGGATTAGATTTGGGTCTAATCTGCACGTTACAGGAATTTACAGCAGGGTAAGTAGTCGTCAAAGCAGGTTCCTGAAGCAAAAGATGGTTTATAAGCTCAAGTAGTCCTAATAAGGGCAGTTCAGTCACTAGTTGAAGGTACTCTGACATCCAGAAAGATATAGACGGTATTAACATTACATGCTCAAACAGCCCACTTTTTATACAGTTCTGACATAACTCCTGGCAGGGGGTAAAAGCCACCCCTGATCCTTCCTGGCCCCAATACGTCCGAGTTATATTTAGTATCAGTATACAATATGTTTTCCCCAAACATGGATTTACAAGCAATGCAAAGTTAATATTTACACTACTCTGTTGTATGGTAAAACTTGCTGCTTGCACTGAGATGCAGCCACACCAGACAGGAAGGCAGCGGCCCTCTGTTGCGTATACAGGCTAAACAAACGTGTTGGCAACTGAAGTGAACAGGGCAAATTAGCATGAGTTTACTTGTCTCTAGACAGTTTAAAAAAAAACAAAAAAAAACAAAACAAAAACACACACCCCCTCCATTCTATTGCCAACTTGGGAATTCCCAAAGAAAAGTTACAACCATAAACAAGATATTTCCAGTAACATACCAGTGTAACATGATATGTTCACTTGCAATTATATACATTTGTGCCGTCACCACTAATTTAAATACATTTCTACAATAAATTATTTCTACATTATCCAGCCACAGTGGTACCAGTGATCATCCAGAAGAACAGATGAAATAATACAGTTAAAATACAAAATACAGCTCTTATATACTGTTTCTGATACACATGTTGGCAGGGGTAGCTTAGCCCCCTGATCCTAGTAACACCACAAAGTCTGAGATATTATATTCAATGATAAGCACCAGGATGTAATATGTTTTCTAAACTTGGATTGAAATGCATTTTAAACTTAACAAAATTTACATCAATCTGTGATTTCCTAAATTACTTGCTGGTAAGTTTCCTATTACTCTAAGACACAGAATGCAAGTCCAATGACCCCATCCTGTGCATTGAAGCTAAAGGATGTATTGGTCACTCACAAAGGACTAATTAGCATAGGACTTCCTTTACAAAAAACTATTTCCAACATGGTATTTCACTATATCAAACACAAAAATACAATACAATATAAAAAATCAGTACATTTGCAATGATATACAGCAGCACACTACAACACTAACTGAATTAAATTTCTACAATAAGTTATTTCTACATGACCTACAATAAGTATGGAGGTTAAGAGGGGTACGCCTGCCTCTAGGATGAGCGAGGGAAGTAGGCTGTGGTCAATCATGTGTTAAGACGGAGCTATAAGTAGAGGTCACCTTAAACTTCAGCCAATGGAACCACATGGCCGTGAAATAAGTGAGTCGCTTTTGGACCAACATGGAAAGATTATTCATAATCATATAGAAGACTATACATCGAAACTAGGAATCCCTGTCGAAGCAGTATTGTGCAAGTATCTGAGCGACGATTTCTAGTATTGGGAGATCGACACAGACATTTAATAATTATAAGTCAGGGTCATCTGGCACTGGGCATCCTAAAATTTCTGCTGAACATTTTTGTACCCGACTCCAGAACTGGATCTCACCAAATGTGGAAGAATTGCCCAGCCCAAGTCACATCTCAAACAGGACCCCGAGACGCAGGAACATTTTACTAAGCTGGCACGGGCACCTGTATCATCTAGAAAGGACCTTGAACGGCGTCTCGTCCACCACAAGGCTAGTAGAGCTAGCTAGACTAAAAAGGAAAATTTTAGTCCCCAACTGGTCATCGCTGGTCCTTCCCAGGTCCCGGTGTAGCTTGGTAGGGAGTCAAACAAGTTAATAAGTAATGTTAGAAATGTTAGATATAATGTGTTTCAGTGGTTGAGATGTGCAGTAAAACCCTTCAAAGCTAGTCAAGCTCCTGCCCACCTCTAGCAGGATGGTCTTAGTATGCAAGTAGCGCCTGGTCTGAAGGTACAACCAAAAATCAGAGGGTCAAAGGTGGTTTTCCCTGCAGAACAGGCACACAAATGACCATCTGACATTAGCTGACCACATTGTTAGGCCTGAAGGCACCTTGAGATAGGCCCAGTGGGAAGTACAGGTTGAAGGACAATGGGGTGAGCAGGGATATTGGGGACAAAATACATCCTAGATTTGAGTATAGCGCAGCACTGGAGAGCAGGTCCAACAGTAGAATCTTAAGAGTGAGAACTTTGAGCAGCCACGGGAGGACAGTGGAGAGGAAACCCATTGAATAGCCTTCTGTCATGACCCACTGTTTAAAGGGGCTCTCATCCATTCCAGTACCTTGTTAAGCAACAGAGCATGGTAATATTCTAAAATTAAGGGTCACTGCAGGCCACTCTGTGCTTTCCACCTGTAGAAAATGTCATGTCAAAATCTAGGGGGTTTCCCAGCACAATGTCACGATCTGCCTACAGCTTATGCATTACATGCTGCTTTGCATGGCAGCTCCTGCCTTTTTGTCCTTATTATTGTATTTGTATTGGCAGTACCTCCATTCACCAGAGGTGCTGCTATTGTGCCTTATTGTGTGCATTAGGGGTTAACCTTCATGTTCACCAATTATCCCATGCACCTGGGTGTGGTTTTCCCTTTATATACCTGTCACTCCCAGCACACATTGCTGGTTATTGTTGTCCCATCCTGTGATGTCATATCCTTGTTGCAACCTGTGGATTCTTCCTCCTGCCTTGCTCCTCTGGTTCATGCCTGCTTGGAATCTGTTCATACCTCCTGCTTCCCTGCATTAGCTGTTTACCTGCTGGTTTCTGAACATTCGTATTATTTCCTGCATCAGCTTACACCTGGTATTTACTACTGCTCTTGATTACCTGCAGCACAGTGGCCTAGTGGTTAGCACGTCTGCCTCACAGCACTGGGGTCATGAGTTCGATTCCCGACCATGGCCTTATCTGTGTGGAGTTTGTATGTTCTCCCTGTGTTTGCGTGGGTTTCCTCCGGGTGCTCCGGTTTCCTCCCACACTCCAAAAACAAAACATACTGGTAGGTTAATTGGCTGCAATCAAAAAAAAAAAAAAAAAAAATTGACCCTAGTCTCTGTCTGTCTCCCTCTCTGTCTGTCTTTGTGTGAGTGTGTGTATATATTAGGGAATTTAGACTGTAAGCTCCAATGGGGCAGGGACTGATGTGAATGAGTTCTCTGTACAGCGCTGCGGAATTAGTGGCGCTATATAAATAAATGATGATGATGATGATGATGATTTATACTTTTCTGCAAATAAACAGTGTTTTCACCATATTCGTGACACACAATTCACAAACTAGTTTCTGAACATCGGTGACGTATCAAGGGAGGTCATTCGAATAGGGAATATTTGGAGCAAATCTAAATGTTTAGGAAGCGTGTTCATTTATATGATGTTTACCCTCCCCAGCCAGGAGAAGACTTTGTATCTCCATTGCTGAAAATATGTTCGAAATCAAAGTGGAAAAATTAGCCCTGTACAAAAAAGCCAGTTCTTTCAAAATAAATACCCCTAAGTACTTTATATGAATGGGGTGCCAGGTAAAGGGAAGGAATGTTTGAGCCCCTCAAGGAAAAGAATGCAGTGCCAGGGATCTTTTTATTTTTTTCTCTTCTTCCCAGTAACATTAAGACCTTTTGCATTAACAGAGTAGATTCTCAAAATGCAACGGGTGGGCAGAGCCACTAATGAGGTATCAGGGAACATGGCCATTCTGGATAGAGTTATAGAAGTTATTACGTGAGCCCTGAGGACCGAAGATAAGAGCAGGAATGAGGTGAGGCATATGGACAGGCAGAGAGCAAGTTAGATAGCATAAATGGAAAAAGACAAACGAAAAAAAAAAAGCCAAAAACATGAGAATGAGGAAAGAACCGCACCTGGCCATCATGATGGAATGTACCTTAGACGAGGCATCAGGTATGTGCGTCTGGCAGGAATATGAACAGGTATGAAGTGATGGTAATCTCCACTATTTGATGATGGAGAGGTAGGAAAGCTATACAAGAAAAACATTGTAACTAGACTAAGAAACACATAATGCATATAAACGTATAAGATAAACCAGAAGTAACCATATTAGGAACACAACTGGACAATCCTGACGGTTGTCACGAACGGCCAGCCTGTCCCCGATACAGCATTCTGAACAGCTGGCTGTGACTGGCGTCAACTTAGTTAATTAACAATGAAAACACCTTTTCTGCCACCATGAAGGATTTATTATAGTGTACTTGCGTTCATCAGAACCACTTATTAATGTTTCACACTTACATCACATGAAGTCCAGGGAGGCTCATGCTACATGTGTATAAGTTCAAAGAATCACAGGGAAATACGCTAAATTAAATATGTTTAATCTGAAAAATATTTGCAAGGCTTATTTACAAAACATAAGATATACAAAATGCTGCACAAATGAGTTTCAAAAAAATAAAATAGGAAATAAAATCAAGAGTTACTACTTACTAGTGAAGACCTGGGGGTAAATGTATCAATCTCCGTTTTCTTCAACTCGCGGGAGTTCGGCGAGATGACAGCTAAAATTTAAAGCGGCGCTGCCTTGTAAAGGCAAGTTTCCCTTTAAGAGTTGAAGAAACCGGAGATTGATACATTTACCCCCTGATGTGTGAGGGAACACAGTTGAGAAGGATGAAACATTTCAGTCTTGACAGACTCCCTCAAAGAAATGAATAATCTCATGTCTAATGCAGAAGATTTTAAACCTTTTTCCACATAGGTCTCACCCCACACTTTTAGCTGTCAATTAAGACAGATTGATGTCCCAAATGTCACAAGGCTTTCAAAGTGATCCGATATTGAAATATCCACAGGACCTTGAGGTCTCACCTCTGCTCGTTTGTTCGGCTTGGCCAAGTCGAACGCCTCTGCATACACAAACTACCCAGATTTATCTGGGCCTGGCTACTTTCACCAGACCATTGACACTTGCCTAGGTCAGACTCAGGTCAGTTAACAAAATACACTTTCAAAGGTTACATAAAATATTCAGTGTTATATAGAAATTCAATAGAAAATAACAATCAGTCATTAGATATGCTACATTTTGTCACAATGGTAATAACAGGTATTATGGGAAAGGTGAGGAGTATGAGAGGATAAATCGAGAAAGGAAAGAAAGGCATTGTTGAGTGACAAGAACTGGAGAAGAGGTTGTGTAGAAACCAGGCTTCAGGTCCCGAGAAAACCATTAAATTCCGAGTGCACATTCACCTGTCATCCAGCGGGTCACAAGATGCCAGGGCTTTGGGGCTCCACCCCAGATGTCATTGCTCGTTGTGGGAGAGACTGTGGGACTGTCTTGCCATTTCGGGAGATGTGGAAAAAATCCAAAGTCAAACAGAAAATGTTCAGGTCAGAAGGTTCTTTGAGCAGGGCATGCTTGCCATTACTTATGGTGTGAAGACAGAATGAAAAATCCCACCGATATTTCATGTCAAGATTACGGAGTTCATCTGTTAGAGGGGGGAGAATCCACCCCTGCTGCAGGGTGTGCCAGGAGAGATCTCAGTATATTTGGATCATGTGTTCATCAAAATCTATTCAGTTAAGAATTCTAATTTTGCGCAGAATGGTTTCCCGTTGGGAGTGTTAGTGGAGTCCGCAAATAATACTGCTGGGTTTTTACCGAGGCGAGACAATTGGGGCACAGGGCTCTATCAAAGACTACCTGGGATTTGGGATTCTGCTCCTGGACCTCCTTGAAAATCTTAGTGAGAATGTCCGTTATGCCATGTGGTGATATATCTTCAGGGAGATCATCCACTTTCCTGTGGAAATCCTTTAGTTCAGAAGCTTGACAAAAGGACAGATTCCTGAAGCTTGACAACATACTTGCTCGAATTATCTCTGTCATCATCTAAAGTTGGTGAGTCGATCAGCAAGATAGATGTCGGCATTGATACTAGAAACAGCCATAGTGACAGATACCTGGATTTTTTGCTCCAGGGTGAGAATATCTTGCTTTGCTGAAAGAGACTTAACATGGTGAAAGATTTGCTGTAAGCTGGTGCTGTCGTCCAAGGAGTCAAGAGGCTGCCAGAGGCTTTGGAGAAGATCCCTCACTGGCAGGAGAATGCGGAGGGCAGCTTGAAAGTGGATTCAAATCAGTGGCGACCAGAGGGAATTTAAGGAAATGTCGCATATCAGCCCGTGATGGGGAGTCTCTACATTGCCCAGGCCCCCATTCTGGATGAGAACCTCTTGTCTTTGTTCATGAGGAAAATAGTAATGAGATACAACAAGTTACTTCAGGCGTCTCAAGCGCTAGTTACAAAGGTGCATGTGTGGGAAAATTGCCGATCACCAGCCCCAAGTCATGATGAGGGTTAGTGGTTACATAATAAAGTAAAGCCAAGCTGCAGACATTGAGCTCGCAAATGAGACAAATAACGGGTGAGGAGACCCTAAAGTCACTGATCTGGTTCAGTCAGAAAATATAGATGTGGTGATAAGAAAAAAAATGTTCCACTTAGTCACTCAAAAGGTAGTGCTATAATACAGTCGATCACCAGATGGCAGTGTGGGCCTATGATCCAGACAATGCAAGCAAAGCCACTACCCTCAACACTGGTTAGCAATAGGAATTTGGTGTGGAGAGAAATGGCGAGGCAACACGCCTTTCAGTTTGAATGCTGGGTGTCAGAATAATGTCTAGAGAGGTGGAGTGAACTTACCAGCAGAAAAGAGGACACATTAATCGGGTAGTATCACTAGGAAGTTTACAAAGTTGGTGGCAGCCTTTCCCGCCAGAGCACCTCCAAGCAAGCTCACAGTGGTCCCCACTGTCAGAGGTGGCGATCACAACATGGGGGTAGATGGCAGCTAAACGTCCCGACCCCGAGCGACCTATGAGCTGCAGCTCCGATCTCCGGCGCACACCAGACAGGACATCTGATGTGAGGCAGTATTCTCCCCAGCACCTATTTCCCGTCTGCTCCACCGGGCTGTTTTTACTTGACACCCAGCACTTGGAGCCCAACAGTCCTATTGTAATAGAATAAACCATTGTTTCTCCTACTAGAACAGGCACTATGTGAGCACTACAGTGTAAGACCACTGACCACCAGTTTGACCAGTCCAGGCAATAACCTCCAAAATGTTTCAATATTATTGCAAAGTATTACAACTGCCCCCACTAGGCTACTCCTTAATGCCACCTGGATGGCGCAATTTTCTGGAGAGAACGTTGATGTGTCAGTCGGATGGGAGATTGGCGGTCACTTGTAGCATTGTGGGCACTGAAGGGGGCAACTCCCCTGAAGGGGAGGCTCCCAACGATGATGTACAGTCTGCACTGGAAAGGTAGGCGATTGCGGGGGTCAGTGTCACTGACCAGGCCGTGTGGAGAAACCAGTCCCGGGGTCACACACCATGTGGGGAATAAGACCACGCCACAATGTCAGGTCCCTGCAGGTCGCCCAGGATAGGAATGACGTCAAAAGGGGCACCAGGAGTGCGGGAGCAATGCACAAAGCACCTAGTACACTTCTGTGGTAGGGGAGACCCCAATGCTTGTGGATTTTGCAGTTAGGTAAGAATGTACAAAACATTCAGTTCATTTAACAATATGATTAAAAAAATACAAAAAAAAAATACACTTACTCAAATTTAAAAATAAATCACCTTACCAAAGACTGGAAATACATAATTCTACTATCAACCATGTACCGCATCCGATATATCATGTATCGGATACATAGTCTCCATGGAGTACATTACAACTTTACTTTGTGACCATAATAGCTTCCAAAAGATACGGGAGCCCTGGTATGCATTTGACAATGTTCCCATTCTGGAGTCCCTCTAAATTTCTAAACATTTCCTCATATAGCCCAATTATGTGCGTTGACTGGAATTCCCTCCCTTCTCCCTGAACTTTATATTTTCTTGCCCGCAATCTGTTAGATTTCCCCTCTCCATCTCCCTCTAACCAACTCAAAAAAACAACAACCCACAACAAAAAAGTAAATTATAAGGCAGGTTACTATTCTATTATGGTTAGCTACCTAGATATAGAAACGCATGTATTTGAAATTTATATGGCTATAAGTTTCATATTTTCAGGTGTGTGTTTTGCAACTATGTTAACATTTGTATTCTATGTCCCATTCTTTATTTAAAAAAAAAAAAAAAAAAAAATCTCACGTACACCAACATATACAAAAAGTAAAATATAATTTCTTGCGATCCCTGCCACCAACCTATGTTCTTAGGGACCTTACTCCATTTGAATCTCTTTGAGAAATCATGCCCTTGTCCAAAGGGATGTCTTCTACAAATATATAGCATTCTTCTCACTTCTGCCCTTCCCTCTCCAAACCCTCATGAAGACGAGTGGGAAAAGGACCTTGGTCCTCCCCCGGATGAAGAGGCTTGGGAGGACATGAGACTGGGGATAGCTAAATGCTCTATATCAACTAAACTCAAGGAAACCTCTTACAAAATTTATTACCGTTGGTATTACACTCCCACAAGACTCCATAGAATGTTTCCCTCTTCCTCGCTCTGCTGTTGGCGGGACTGTGGCCAAAGGGGTACGATGTTTCATATTTGGTGGTCTTGCCCGATTATCACCACCTTCCGGGATTCAGTTCATAGTTTCCTAAATACCCTTTTTGAAGCCCCCATCCCAAAAGATCCCTGGATATTTCTTTTATGTTACCCTCCCCAAGACCTGGACAAATTCTCCAAGAAATTAACTGCCCACATCCCGACAGCAGCCAAATCATAGCCCTTAATTGGAAAAATACCTCACATCCATCCCTTTTGGCTCTCAAGAGGCAGATTTGGCATGTGGCCGCTATGGAGGAGATTACGTACTACCTCCACGATAGAGGCCATGTCTTCAGTCAAGTCTGGTCTCCATGGCTAGCCGTTTAACACACATTCTCCCCCCTCAATGCTCCGCGTCCTCCGAACTGACCCATGTACAATGACCCTAACTCTTCCCGACACATATCTCCCCCTCTGCTATAGGCTCAACACACTCTAATTACCCTCTAAATACTTACAGTGCTAATCTTTGTGGTCCTACCCCCCTCACAATCCCTTTTGTTCCTACAGCCATTTTTGTCTAAAGGTTTCCTAATATGCGATACACCACATTAACTGTTGTGATTTTACCGTGTATGCTACACAGTGTTATCATTTTGCTGTCTGTATTTTCTTGATTGACCACTGAAAATTTATATATATATATATATATATATATATATATATATATATATATATATATATATATATATATATATATATATATATATATATAAAAAAGTGTAAAATATACCAGAAAATCTATATACATGCAAGAGGTAATATTGCTAAATCTTTCATGATTTCTCCCACTGGCTCAGTGGTTAGCACTGCTCCCTCACAAAAATGGAGTCACGCATAGGATTCCACCCAATGCCCTAACTGTGTGGAGTTTGTACATTCTCCCTGTGTTTGCATGGGTTCCTTCCACAGCCCAAAAACATACTGGTAGGTTAATTGGCTTCTAACAAAATGGACTTTAGTGTGGTGTGTGTGTGTTAGAAAATTTAGACTGTATGCTCCAATGGGGCAGGGACTGATGCGAGTGATTACATAGGACTGCAACTGAGCGCATCCTAGATTGATGCCTCATCTTCTACAAAATTTGTAAAGAACATGGAGTCCTACTGGGAGAAAGGCAAATTATATTTATCAATAACTTTTCCGTAGAGATACCATGGCAGTCATTACAATAGTGCGGTCCCCTTCTAGCCTTAGGTAAATACAGGAAAATGAAAACACCATCAGGTAGTATACAGGGCAGCTCCTCCTCTTACACTATGTCTTTCAGAGACTTCCCAAGCTGTTCCTATAACATAAGCAAATACAAATTAAACAACATAGGTGGGGCTATTGGCCTGCCATAGAGTATCCTTCACCTCATTCATCTTCGATCCTCTAAGGTGGCCATTACGATAGGATGACCCAAGGGACAATAGAAAAGAGGACAAACACACCCCAGATCAGCCATGCATGCTGCATAATCAAAAACAATTTTATTAAAAAGCCGTGTGGAGAACATGTCTCTAAAACTGTCCTCTTCTGATGCACATCTAGTAGATAAGATTTGGTGAACGTATGAATAGATTACTATGGAGCTGCTTTGCAGTGATCCACTGTTGTGGCCTGAGCCTCACATGCACAAGATGTTGCTACTGTTCCTGTTGAGTCAGCCTTCAGTACTTCTAGTACCTTATGTCCATTTATCTTTTATGACTGTGGAATGACTTTTCTAATCAATGGTCTGTTTGGACCTAGCAATAGGATGTTTCCCATCCAGTCGGGAATCACAAACTGCTGTTCTGTATTTTTAAATCCCTCTATTCTAGATAAGTACAAAGATATTGCTCTAAATAAAATGTGCATAGCTTTATTATCAGCTGGTAGAAAACAAAAGGAAGGTAATATGCCATCTTGATTAATATGAGGGCATTCACTGGGGCAGTGTATGCTAATGTGGGGGAGGAAATGTCCCCCGGGTGTTAATTATATTTTGTCCACAATCTTTGACCTTCCATAACGTTTCTCGGACATATCACAGAAACATATCTATCCCTTCAATAAACCAGTCATAACCTCAGAAGCATTAATATAACAAATTTGGTGGAATTACAACTGTATAAATTATGATTCTGAAAGAAGCGACTACAGTGGTTTTTCAAAAATCTTATGCATTTTCTTTTTGCTCCCATGTATAGAGTAGAACACTGATTTCCCAAAATACGAAGGTGTGTGAGTAAAGTTGTTAAAATAAATAAAAGGACAAAGTTCAGCAGGTGACAGTGTCATAGAAAGAAAGAGAAAAAAAAAAAAAAAAAAAAGTGTACACCAACAATCAAAAAGTAGATACATAAACACTTGGTACAATTGAAAGCCTATAAAGACAACCACCCTATAAAAAAAAGTAATTGCTGAACTGATTTTTCAGAAAAAAAAAATTGAAGGCGTACTCTATGGAGTTAATATTTTTATATTTTGTATTGGCTTAAAGGGTTATCTTGCTACGTAGTATTTGGTGTTCCCTAGTTTGTTTTTACCATGCCTTAGACAGTCTACTTTAAATAAGAAAGGAGAATAATGATCAGAGATTGCATGACTGTGATCTGCATATATCCAGTGAGTTTTCTGAAAGAATTTCTGGGCACTTTTTATAGCCAAAAGCCTTGTACCTTTGTATATTAAATCTAAAATTTGATACGTTTTTTTCTTGTTACTCTAACGAATCCATTAGCCTTTTATGAAGAATATTGCTTGAGCACGTTAACATTTTGAATGCTGGTGCGTGAAACAGTATTGAGGCGTTATGCCTTTACTTGCTGGTGCATGCATTGATAACCTGTCTGTAACAAGGAACATATAGTGTGCCAGCAGGTACTTTTGTGTGACAGTTTCTTGGGGTTCTATTGCCCTGATTCATTAAATGTATGGGCGTGAACACTGTTTGGGAGTGATTCAGCAAATCTATAGGCGAGAGAAAGATTGAGTGCTAGAATCATGTGAACCCCATACAGAAAAAAATGCAAGTGAGGGACGCTGAGAGCACGTTCCTGACACACTACTAGAGGGGATTAGATTAACCCATTGTAATAATCATGGAGGATGGAAGAGGAACGTCATGTAAAATCAATTATTCTTAAACAACTAAATATCAACATGTATGTGACCAGTGTGTCTAGTTTCGACTGTGTAACTGTGGATCAAGAGATTAGCTGAACTGAGTTTCATCAATAGCTTTCCTTTTTAGTTTGAATTCTATATTGGAATGAGCATGTGCACTTAGCCTTTGCTGACTCCGTGCAAGGTACTTGCAGTCCACAGTGCTAAATAGCACAACATACTATAATGTATTGGTAATATGTCACATTTCCTCAAACCCACCAGCGAACAGTTAGATTCTTGGTCTGTACAACCCAGGCTTTAACTAATTTATAGCAGCTCCCATGGGGAGTAGCTCTGCAAATGATAAACAAATAAAAGTCATGTATTTTCTTTTAAGCAACAGAGATTCATCCTGAACTAGCTTCAGCTAGCATATCTGTTTTGTTTGCAATGTATTTTCTTTTGACTACACATGTTGATAACAAGCAACTCAAACAGGATTCTTTTAACTGCACATTGTACAACATGTTAAAAGCTTGTCATCATACCTTTAAAAAAATTGTCTTTAAAAAAGAAATTATAACACTGTGTAAAAATACATTTATGAACTGGAGCATAGAAGTAACTTTGGCAACAATACAATAAGAAACTCCAAAATAGCGTTAATACTGATATTTTTATAGTTTGTATTCAAGACACCAGGGGGTAAATGTAACAAGCTGAGAGTTTTCCGACGGGTTTGAAATACCAATCAGATTCTAGCTATCATTTATTTAGTGCATTCTACAAAATTACAGCTACAATCTGATTGATTGCTATAGGCAACATCTCCACTTTTCAAACCCGCCGACAAACTCTCAGCTTGATACATTTACCCCCAGAGCTTAAAGTTAGTCTGAACTGGCTTGGACAAGTTGCAATACCCTCCCATTTATTATTAATACATTTCTGAGGAAAAATAGAATGTTCATTAACCCAGCTTGACTGTCAATTGTTCAGAAAGACTTCGGTACAGCAAAATAAGTAGGATAAATTTATAGTTTATATAGATAATGTAATATTGCAGATTAAGTATACATATGAACAAATGTAGAGTATTTAATAAATGCTATAAATGCCACAAAACTGAGATTTTCAGAAATTAACCACAATTGTAAAACAAGGTTTCAGTGTTTAACCGGACAGTTCAATTCACCTGTGTTTAAAAAGCACCTCTCCAGTCTATAACAGATAAAAAAATCCTCCTAAGTCATCAAATCAGAGTCTTTATGGCATATGACACAGATCAAAAAGATGCAAACGCAATCAATGGAGTTAATGTAAAACATATGGTCCAGCAGTAGTTTATGAATCGACCAATCCACAAAGTGCATTTCTATCATGTTTGGTAAGCTGACATTTTCTCTGTAAGGGAAGTTTACAAACACACAATATGCATTAACGCAATACAAACAACCCTTTATCAAGCACCTACATTTGTGCAAATGTACCAGAGTTGTAATAGGGTAAGAGCATGGATTGATGGGCCACAATGTCAGTGTTTGCTGGTCTGCAAAAAATTGCATCACCCAATGGGAGGAGATGTGCAGATTGAGAAATGGAATTATTTAAATGAGATTGCAGAGGCAGAGCCAGTATCCATCTGAGGTGGTGCGGCCCCCTCAATCATTGAACCCCATCCCCTCTGCTTAGCAGGCAGGAGATGCTGGACAGCATCCTCTGCTCCACAGACTCGTTGGCTGTAACAGCATATCCGAGCACCACACTTCCAGCCCTTCACGTTCAAGAAGGAGCTTCAGATGCAAGAAGTTGCTTGTTCATTCTCCTTCATGTCACCGACACCAGCTCACTCCTACCTTTTATAACTCAATCAGTTTTGAGGCGCCAGCCAAACCACTGGCACTGTAGTTTCATATAATGTTACAACCTGTACAAGGTTGGAGGACACACATTTAGGGAGTCCCCCCACTCCTCACAAGTCAGTATATAGCCTTTTCCTAGTATTCAGAAGTGGCAGATGTTTATTCCTAACTAGATACCACACCAAAATGTTGTAGCCCCTTAAAAAAAAAAAAATGAGAGTTTAACAATATTGCAAATTAAAACATTATATGTAACACTTTTCAGTAGCTCAAATGCTCATATAATAAAAAAAAAGTAAAAATGTAATCAATTTGCAAAAGTATTCCATGTACAAGTGTAAATGATACAGTACAACACAGGATACAATATTTCAATCATGAAATGCAGCACTCAGAGGCACTTTAGTTCACCCACATGGTGCAGTTGTGTTACAGAAACACAAACCGACCAACATAATAAAGAATCCTCATTTATCATCCTCAGCGTGGACAGAATAACCTCACTAGTTATCCAGATAAAAAAAAAAACACGAAAGGTTTGCGGTTTATACAATAGAATTTAAGGAAGAATAACTGCACACTTAATAATGTATACGTTATTGTAAACCGTCCAATGAAGGCTGCAAGAGAAATGGGGATGCCGTTTTTGGAAAGGGGGTGTGTACGCATAAGCACTGGACATCCAGCAGGCCACTGAACACTAAATCTCAGAGTAAGCACGATGGGGGGACGGGGACGCATGAACTATTACCTTAATGCTTTCTCCTCCAGCTTCTGTTTCTTGGCTTGGGGTTCGTCTGCTGCTACCTTCATGTTGCCTAGCGTGGGATCTCTGTATTTGGCGTGGTGAGAAACGAGTTTGTGCTATTACCGTATATCTTACTAGGACCCTCAAGCAGTATTGCTATGTGACACACTTCCTGTTCTATAGCTTTCCCTTGCACACTGCTCTCTCCTCCTGTCTGTGTCTGTCTGTCCTTGCCGCTCTCTAACCTACGTTCCTTTCTCTCGTACTGTCCTCCAGCTATCACTGCTGAGTGATCACTGGCACTATACAAACCCCGCCCCTCATCGCTGGCATTATACAAGCTCCGCCCACTCCAAGACCTCGCCGGGCATGGTCACCATCTGGGGTCCTGTCCGGGCGCTTGGTAATAGTAGCCCTCAAGGGCGCCTGTTTTTTGTTTTTTTTTTAAAGTTAGTATAATGACAAATCGACATGTTCTGCATAAGGCGACCTTTGACACGTATGTATGATTTCAAGTGACGGATAATTCTCAGCGTAATTACAGCGTCATACATTTATCATCGTCTATAATAATTATTACTCAAGATTAGTGGACCAAACAAATCAGAGCATTAGGAAAATGGAGATAAGGCTGTGAATAATGAATTAAACCTGCAACCTGTTAATAGTTAGCTAAGGCAAGCTAGCTGACTACGGGTAAATTACAATGAAACGATTTACTACAGTTAAAAAATTAAACTCTCACATTAAACTATGCTATCATTTACACATTTATTAATGGTACTGACGGGCAGTTTAAGTTCCAAACCCTGTGCTGTCCAGCCTCGGCATAATCACCGTATACATATATAGAGAAGTTTCCTGCAGGCAGCGCCATGGTGCTCTGTCTGGTGAGGTCCTAAAGGCCATCTTTGTTGAGGCAGTACTGGCTGGATGGATGATGTGTCTGCTTAGGACGACCTGCTGATTTCAATTGATTTACTTCGGTAATTTATTGTTTTGTTCTGACCGTGTGTAACTTTATTCATAGTCTTTTAATTTTGTGTCGTTAGTTTAGTTTGTTTTTTTTTTGTACACTTTAGTTTGAAAAAGTTGCTAAATTTGTTAAAATAACATTACATATTCCTGTCTTAACTGGAAACATTCATATATCACACTTCTATGCCAGGTATTTATAATCTTAATAAACATTGTGAAAATGTTTCCCAATTACAGAATATATATATATATATATATATATATATATATATATATATATATATATATATACTCTCAAGTTAAAAACATGTTAATTGATGGATTTAAGTATTTGATCCTCATTCTTTACCCACTAATATCAGCAGATGTAATTAGATTTGTATGTTTTTAAAACAAATATGCAGTACAATTCAGACATCAGTTACACCATGATTAAACTGCTCTTTTTATTCCATATGTCGAATCTAAATCAGATTGTTCACCTGTAAGTGTCAGTTTATCAGTTATGAGCTCATCAGCTGGAGAGAATTAAATTCACTGCATGGTTTGAGGAAAACTCTGCTTTATTAGGTACAAGTCCCTATCTATATAGCAAAAATCACATATTACAGAAAACTACGCCCCAAAATGTTTTAGCCACTCATGCTCCCTTTACACAGATGTTAGTACATTCTCTCATTATCACACAGGAAAACTCCCCAGGGGGGGTTGGCTTATCGCCTATCTGCGATATCCAAGGTTCTAAGCATAGCCTTGCAAATAATGAATTACTCCTACAAAACAGGTGCATCTAATCTGTCTCTAAGCTATAACAGAACAAAATGGCTATAAGGCAACAAGATGGCGTCAGCTTAGCAAAATCACATTTCTCATTTCCCATCTTTTTATTCATTATTTACCCTAACACTACCTATCAGAGATCACATTCTTGCTGTCGCTTGTTAATGGGTACTTATACACATTCACCCTTGTAACAGAACATATGAATAGGGATGCCTAAAACTGGATACATAGAACAACACATCCCCCACCAATAGCAAGTCCATGATCCCTTTTCTAGCTGATAGATGGTCAATGAGTTGACAACCGTCTTGCACCCGCTGCATGTCCTGATGTCAGATCTTCACATATATCAGTGAAAATGAGAGGCTCTGGGGCCCCTTGTGCTTCCTTTTTGTCTTTAACTATGGATTTTTTTAGGGAAGGAAAAAAGGAAATGGAGGGAGAAAATAAACAGTGCGCTTGGCAAGTGTTATATGTCACTTATTTCACAATAGAAGGGATTGTCCATTGTGCTCCATATCTTCATAAGGATAGGCTTCAGTAACGACCACGTGGATTCCAAGGAAAAGGTTCTTGGTTTCTGCACTGATCACAACTGGCAGTAGTACTGAGAGTTCCACAAGGTTCACACTCATTAGATAGGGTGTACAGTACAGCGGTTAAGACAGATGTGGTAACTTTAATTTTTCTGGAAGAGAAACACTTAGCTTTAATACACTTGCTAATAAGCCACATCATCAGTTTTATTAGTATATATATATATATATATATATATATATATATATATATATATATATATATATATATATTAATAATACGGATTAGTAACAGTCTTTGAAGTACAACATGTATAAAACCTGATAACCATCCTCCTATACCCTTGAACCAATCGGCCAGGTACAGCCATGAAAACTATCCTTCTAGATAAGAATCTCCAGTGTGCTCCTTTAAAAATTTATATTTCATGTCTTAATTTTTTTGTAAGTGTTTATCAAACATTTTCTCTGGATCATCTGTGGCACTAGTTAAAAAGGTGCAACCCTGGGCTTCAATTTACATATTTAGGGTCAGGCAGTACCCTCCAGACTAAGTTGTCAGGTAATCCAATATTAACCTATTGTCTTGTGTAAATGTAATAATGTGTTGGGCCACAATACTCACAAATACATTTCTGTATTGGGTGTAAACCCGTACAGTCATGGGTTGTTCTTTTCTTGATTTGGTTGGGTTAAAATTACATATTAGAATTTTTCTCATTATGTATAATGATCTCTACATTAGTATTGGCATGAGTCTGGTTCTTCCAGACCTAGCTTTCCTTTCTAGACTAGTACACATCTACAGCCTACAGCAAAGGAACATAACATGCAATCAATATTCCTTCTGCTAATATCAATGAACACCACTCTCTGGTCTCCCTTGGACCTTTAAAAAACTTGTAGAATACATTTTGCTCAGACTCCCCTTGTCTGAAGATCTTGTAGTGTGATGCGTATATTCAGGTGCTTCCACTACCATGGGAGTCGTCAATAAGACCTAGAAAGGACTCTCATATCTGAGTTCAAGACTCCTCCTGACGTGCTTTTTCACGACCACCCAGTCCCCTGGTTACAGTTTAGGAGTACCTGCATCACAATTAGGGCCCGGAATGGAAGAAATCACTTGACCATGTATTTCAGTTAGTTGTTTCTATAATAAAGCAACATAGTTCAACAAATCACCATGTACATGCTGTAGTTGCTATGGAAAGTAACAGCCTGTTCTGTGTGCTGTGCCAAACAGTATCTCATTTGGTGCTAAACCTGTCTTTCCTAGCAGTGTTTCTTACTGAGATCCATGGCAGGCCTGTTTCAGCCATTATTTTCTGCATTTTCAATTTCATAGCACCATTAAGGCACTCCACACATCCCGAACTTTGGGGTCTGTGAAGGGTGTGAATAGCAGATATGATTCCGATGTCTTTTAACAGTTCCTGGAATCCTTGCACCGTAAAGTGTGTCCCTGTGTCACTTTCAATGACCTCTGGTACCCCATATCAGCAGATTACCTCACTCGTAAGTTTCTTGGCTACTGCTTTAGTATTTGCTTTCCTATACAGTCATGCCTCTAGCCAGTGACTAAAGAAGTCGACACAGACTAGCACATTCTCAAAGACAGAGCATTTGGCAAGTTGTATAATGTCTATCTGTATCCTCTTATAGGGATACTGTGTCTGGGGCGTGCTTTTCCATAGGACAGACTTACCCGGTTGTTCTTTGCACAGACTAAGCATCCTGCCACTAACACCTGTGCTGCTTGGGCAAACCCTGGTGCTATCCATAACCTGTTAGTGAGTACAACCATAGCATCTTTCCCCAGATGCACTTTACTGTGTGCTATATTGGCCATAATGGGATAAAGTGCTTTTGACAGACACAAACACTGCCCTTTACACCACTATCCTTGCACTTCTAGTGCTTCATGTCTTTTCCTCATTCTCTGTTGCTTGTCTCTGCATTAGTTGGAGTGTGGAACAGTCAAATTTGTCACCATGGGGGGTCACCATGTAAATAGACTCCCTGTGGAGTACTGGGGCTATGGCAGCTTCTCGTGCGGCCTGGTCTACCACTCTATTTCCCTTAGCTTCGGGGGTAGCGTCTCTGTGTGTGTCTTCATCACTGTTTGGAAGGCAGCTGGAACAGTGAACAGTGTCCTGATATGTTCAGCATGTTGACTAGTTTGCTTGCTGAACCTATAAGTCCCTACTTTTCCATATAGGGCCATAAACATGTGCAATTCCAAACGCATAACTTGAATCAACGTAAATGTTTACTCTTTGTCCTTTTGCATATATGCATGCAAGTGTCAGGGCCTTTAATTCAGCTTCTTGTGCTGACATGTGACTCGGTAGAGTCTGTTGAATCACTCTTTCTGTATGTGTGATTACAGCACACCCTGTATAAGGAACACCACCTATGTGGTAAGCGTGAGATGTCTGCATTTGGTAGCGATGTATCTTTCATATCAGATAAAACCAAAGATCCTTGTCTCATTAGTTCTACACAATCCTATTTTGTGTTTGCATTTTTTCTTCCTGTTCAAGCTGGGATGGGATTTCCCCAAATCCCTAGGACAGTGGTTCCCAAAATTTTGCAGTTCGCGGCACCCTTAGAGTTTTCAAATTTTTTCAAGGCAGCCCTCCAATATAATTATTGAGCAGTCCTGTTTTAGAAGTAGTTGGGTCAAAAAATTGTAATATGTATTTAGGTCAGGACAGAATTACTTATTTAGTTGTATGCAAAAATGCCCCCTCTGCATCCAGACACGCTGCCCCCTCTGCATCCAGACACGCTGCCCCCTCTGCATCCAGACACGCTGCCCCCTCTGCATCCAGACACGCTGCCCCCTCTGCATCCAGACACGCTGCCCCTCTCACGCTGTGACCCCCTCCGCTGTCGCCCTCCTCTGCCCCTGCTGTCGCCCTCCGCTGCCCCTCTCACGCTGTGTCGCCCTCCTCTGCCCCGCTGTCACCCTCCTCTGCCTCTCCTCTGCCCCGCTGTCACCCTCCTCTGCCCCGCTGTCACCCTCCTCTGTCCCGTCTGCATCCAGACACGCTGCCCCCTCTCTGCCACCAGACACGCTGCCCCCTCTCTGCCCCCTCTCTGCCACGATGCCCCCTCTCTGCCACGCTGTGTCCCCCTCCGCTGCCCCTCTCACGCTGTGTCCCCCTCCGCTGCCCCTCTCACGCTGTGTCCCCCTCCGCTGCCCCTCTCACGCTGTGTCCCCCTCCGCTGCCCCTCTCACGCTGTGTCCCCCTCCGCTGCCCCTCTCACGCTGTGTCCCCCTCCGCTGCCCCTCTCACGCTGTGTCCCCCTCAGCTGTCGCCCTCCTCTGTCCCTGCTGTCGCCCTCCTCTGTCCCTGCTGTCGCCCTCCTCTGCCCCTGCTGTCGCCCTCCTCTGCCCCGCTGTCACCCTCCTCTGCCTCTCCTCTGCCCCGCTGTCGCCCTCCTCTGCCCCGCTGTCACCCTCCTCTGCCTCTCCTCTGCCCCGCTGTCACCCTCCTCTGCCTCTCCTCTGCCCCGCTGTCACCCTCCTCTGCCCATCCTCTGCCCCGCTGTCACCCTCCTCTGCCCCGCTGTCACGATCCCTCTAACTCCTCTGCTCCGCTGTCACCCTCCTCTGCTCCGCTGTCACCCTCCTCTGCTCCGCTGTCACCCTCCTCTGCCCCGCTGTCACCCTCCTCTGCCTCTCCTCTGCCCCGCTGTCACCCTCCTCTGCCTCTCCTCTGCCCCGCTGTCACCCTCCTCTGCCTCTCCTCTGCCCCGCTGTCACCCTCCTCTGCCTCTCCTCTGCCCCGCTGTCACCCTCCTCTGCCTCTCCTCTGCCCCGCTGTCATCCTCCTCTGCCCCGCTGTCACCCTCCTCTGCCCCGCTGTCACCCTCCTCTGCCTCTCCTCTGCCCTGCTGTCACCCTCCTCTGCCCCGCTGTCACGATCCCTCTTACTCCTCTGCCCCACTGTCACCCTCCTCTGCCCCTCCTCTGCCCCTCCTCTGCCCCGCTGTCACCCTCCTCTGCCCCGCTGTCACCCTCCTCTGCCCCGCTGTCACCCTCCTCTGCCCCGCTGTCACCCTCCTCTGCCCCGCTGTCACGATCCCTCTAACTCCTCTGCCCAGCTGTCGCCCTCCTCTGCTCCGCTGTCGCCCTCCTCTGCCCCGCTGTCACCCTCCTCTGCCCCGCTGTCACCCTCCTCTGCCTCTCCTCTGCCCCGCTGTCACGATCCCTCTAACTCCTCTGCTGCGGGCCAGCCATATAAAAAAAAAAGAAAGAACACAGTAACTTACCAATCCGCCAGGTGCCGGGACCCAGCAGCCTCCTCTCTCCCGCAGCAGCTATCACTGAATATCGACGTCAGTGACAGCTGCTGCGGGAGAGAGGAGTCTACTAGTCCCGGCGCCCAGCGGATTGGTAAGTTACTGTGTTCTTTCTTTTTTTTTTTTTATATGGCTGGCCCGCGGCACCCCAGTGACAGCGCCGCGGCACCCCTGGGAGCCGCAGCGCACAGTTTGGGAACTGCCGTCCTAGGGGATCCTCGATATATACAGGTACTTCTCCCATCTTTTGAAACTTGCTGCAATAAGGCAGCAGGATTCAACATTGTGCACTACTTAAGTGTAACGATACAGGGAGTTAGCAGTGCTACCTAGTCTGGCTGCTGAGAAGTGTTTTGTTTGTGCTTGATTTAAAATTTTTGTTACCGCATGTGGCACCATTAGGGTTACTGGGTGCCCTAGCACAATATCTGTACTTTTCCAAACACTATGGCCGCTGCAGCCACTACTCGTATGACGGGGGTCTAATTGTGCAGAGCAGTATACAAGTGACCTCAGCTTGCAACCATGTATCTGTGTCTGTACTCCTTGTGCATGTGCACTTACTTTATAACAAAATAATGTGAAAGGCTTGTCATAATCTGGCAAAGTCAGTGTTGGCGCTGAAATTACTTCAGCTTAAAATTGGTTAAACATTTGGCTCTGCTCAGAGGAGAGTATAAATCCCTTGCTATCATCCAGAAGTGCTATTGCAGGAGCACAGATAATAGCTCTTAAAGTCTTAAGGCTTTTTTCATTTATGTACAAACATTGAATTCCCATGAATGCATTAACATACCCATGATTCAAAGAGGTATTTACAGTATATGATGATTATAGCACAGTAAGTAAGGGCAGTGAATGTCTTTACAACACTGATTGACTCAAAACTATTATGAGGAGAAAAAATAAACATTTTGTTATCTATCATAATTTGACATTATATTGCATTACTTTCTTTGAAACCATCTGATATAAAATTTGGTTAAAAAAAAAGCAAAAATAAACCCAAACACTATTTCATATTCAACTATGTTAATCCATTTCTCCTTTTCTCTTTAAAAATATACCTTCTACGACATACAGAAAACCCATCTAGTTCATGCATTTGCTATGCGAATAGCCCATAAACTCTAATATCTCTTTCCAAAACAAGGTAATCATTACTCAGCAGAGTCTACGTTCTTTAAATCCTTCAATAGTTTTTACTTATGTTTATTGTGGCTGTAGACCAAAACATATTTAAAACTTCTATTCATTGGAAGTTGGATCAATGCAATCTGGATTGCCTAAAGGGTCTTTGCAGCTGGACCTTCTGTGAAGAAGAAAAAACTTTTTTGCATAGAGATTAACATTTATTCACTAGGAATTACAGTAACTATCATGCTTGTCAGTATCCGTACACCTTTATCAAGTAGCCAGTAAACATTTTTGTGCAGTGAACAGCTGCTAAAAGCTTAACTGTGACGCTATGCGTTCCATGCCATGATTTCCTCAAAGGGGCAGTCCTTAATCTCACAAACAGGGAATGTCAAAGTGACGAGACCTGGGCGTTCAAAGCCACTCTTTTCTCATCATCACCTAGTACAGCCCCCTTGAATAACACTAATATGTTTCCTGGGTTTACAAACATTCAATCTGTAATCTTGGTTCCAGGCATACAGCCATTTGGAAGCAATAATGCTTCTCTTGTAAATAAGAGTACTCTCATTAGATACCTCACATTGTGTCTGTAAATCACTCAACATTTTCTCAACAAAATCTCCAGTGACCAAATATTCACACATATTTCCAGATTCTGTGATTTCCATGTTAAAAGTACAAATATATTCACAATTCTCGCTCACAGATGACATTTTATCTCGTAACATTTCTTTATGGGCATAACAAACCCTCCTGATTTCTGAGAACATTCATCAGCGCAATTTTAACACAGATAAAAATAGCTTGCAATATATCTGCATGTAAAAGCTCACTCCCACAATTCTCAACTTCATTAAAGAGAAAGCTATTTTTCTCAACTTCAGAAACAAAATTACTTTGTTCAAATACAGAAACGATTTGTTGGACCCCAGCCAGCTTTGTTCTGATACTAGTAATAATAGTGATAATGTACATTATTTACGGTCTTGTCCGTCCACTAAATCGTGCAGTAACGGACCAAAGATTTTAAAACTTCTTTTGCATCTCTTCAAAAGCTTACAATTACAAATGTACAACTTTTTCAACCTTGAAACATGTCTCTTGTAAAACGGTCAAGACAGACAAACACGGATCTCCCTCACACGCAGTAAGACGGAGATAAAACTCTCATACAGAGAAAGAAAAATTAACTGTTATTTTCCAGCCTACTGCTGTGGAACTACAAGTCCCAGCATTAGACTAAACACAATTTTTTTTTCTTGAAATATTGAAGTATTCTTGAAGAACCTTTTTATCAATGTTACATACATTGCCAGATAACAAAATACAGTCCTTCTTATCTCAACACACTGAAATCTTTTACACAGAATAAGGAAGGGGCACATTTCACTCTTTGGACTGCGCAGCATCAAACATACATTTTTAGTACACAACCTACTTGATTCATTATTTTAGTCATTATCATTTAGCTTGTGATACATTTAGCCTATCCACATATTTTGCGACTTTCCAGATCTCTTAACATTCCTTTGCCACCTCAAACTATCTCATGGCGTTTGGGCTCAATACCCCTTTGTTCTTGTCACATTACCACTTGCAACACCCTTGTTTCTCCATTAACACATATCAATTCCTTCTTTGGCTATCTCCGCTTTCTTGACAAATTACTTCCAGACCTTCTACTCCCCACACATCCTAGAAATCTGTGCATCATTTCTATGGGGGGGGGTTGCTGTCATCTATCTGCTTACTGTCTATATTCCCCTATATTGACAGTACTTTTGAGTCCCAATAGAGACTCTGGTCTAGTTTCTGTGGGTTGTCCCAATTGTGGCAGTCCCGTTCTGTGGACTCCTAACAGTGAATGACCGGTTCTGTGGGCTCCATACACTTGGGTGCCCCTTTTGGGCTCCATACACTTGGGTGCCCCTTTTGGGCTCCATACACTTGGGTGCCCCTTTTGGGCTCCATACACTTGGGTGCCCCTTTTGGGCTCCATACACTTGGGTGCCCCTTTTGGGCTCCATACACTTGGGTGCCCCTTTTGGGCTCCATACACTTGGGTGCCCCTTTTGGGCTCCATACACTTGGGTGCCCCTTTTGGGCTCCATACACTGGGTGCCCCTTTTGGGCTCCATACACTGGGTGCCCCTTTTGGGCTCCATACACTGGGTGCCCTTTTTGGGCTCCATACACTGGGTGCCCCTTTTGGGCTCCATACACTGGGTGTCCGTGCAGAATAGCCTGACAGCATCTGGGTCGAAGGTCTTAAAACTCTTTCTAAACTTCTTGACAAAGTTCTGGGGATGATGTATCACACATGCACTCAAAATTCACTCATCTTTCAGAAATCTAATTACCAATACAATTACAATAAACACTTGATTAGCAACTGTATAATTCTGAGACTTACAAATCTGCGTGCCTGATACCTTAGACGGACATGAGGAAGCTCTAAACAGAGGAGCCTGACGAATAGAAAACTCTACTTACCCGGGTTTAGTCAGTCCTGTGTCCAGGGCAACCTCCACTTTTCTGTCCTTGGTTCAGGGCAGCAGTCTCGGTGTCGACCTCCAATGCTGTCGAATCTAATTCAGATTGTTCACCTGTAAGTGTCAGTCTATCAGATATGAGCTCATTAGCTGGAGAGCATTAAATACACTGCATGGTTTGAGTGTACAATTAGCTCTGCTTTATTAGTTACAAGTCCCTATCTATATAGCAAAAATAACGTATTACAGAAAACTACGCCCCAAAAGGTTTTAACCACTGATGCTCCCATTACACAGATGTTAATACATTCTCTCATTATCACACAGGAAAACTCCCCAGGGGGGTTGGCTTATCTCCTGTCTGCTATGTCCAAGGTTCTAAGCATAGCCTTGCAAATAATGAATTACTCCTACAAAACAGGTGCATCTAATCTGTCTCTAAGCTATAACAGAACAAAAGGGCTATAAGGCAACAAGATGGCGTCAGCTTAGCAAAATCACATTTCTCACATATGTAATATAACCATATATTAATATTATGTTATGTTAATGTAGTGTAATTGTTGATCACTTATTTTAATTTTATCCAGAATGGATAGTTAAGGTGCTTAGATTTCCATTCCAGCACCTGAAATAAGTAGATACGGCAGTGGATCCCAAACTTTCTTAGTTCAAGGCACCCTTAGGGTCTACTATCCACTTCACTAATGAATGAGTTGGGAGGTTGCCCTGCTCTCCCAGGAGTCTGGGAGGGCTCCCAGAAATTCGAAGGTCTCCCGCACATTCCGGGATAGTAGCCAACTATGAGTTAAGGTACTCCGAGCCCCATTCCAGCATCTGGAGTAATTGGCTAAGGTACTCAGAGCCCCATTCTAGCACCCGGGATGAATGGATAAAGTACCCAGACATCAATTCCAGCAGACAGAATGGATGGCTAACATACTGAGCGCCCTTTCTGGCACCCAAATTGGTTGGTTAACGTCAGAATGGATGGATTATAGCTATGATATATATGTCATACTTGGCCACTCTCCCGGAATGTCTGGGACACTCCCAAATTCCGGGTAGGACTCATGGAAGAGCAGGCAATTCTCCCGCATTCTGCTCTCTTCCTAGTGGCCAGGATGAAAGCCTCTTTGACGCGATTCATGGTGATTAGTGTCATTTTGGCCCTCCGTCAAAATGACTATTTTGAGTCGGGCCAAAAATGAAGCATTTTGCTATGCTCTGCCTCCCTCCGTCTTCATACTTGGCCTCCTTTCTCCTGGTGGACAAGAATAAAAGTTGGCAAGTACGATATGCATATTTACATAAGCAATGTGTATGTGTGTGTATGTGTGTGTATGTGTGTGTATGTGTATGTGTATGTATATGTGTATATGTATATGTATATATGTATATGTGTATATATATATATGTGTGTGTGTGTATATATATATATATATATATATATATATATATATATATATATATATATATATATATATATAAAATCAATTTATAAACACTACACACAGTGCAGAGAACATGGGCTTGATTCATTAAAGAGAGTAAGGCAAAAAAAGTAAGTGAATATTCTGGACAAATCATGTTACAATGCAAGGGGTACGAATTAGTTTATTATTTTGCACATAAGGAAATACTAGCTGTTTTTTCATGTAGCACACACATATTTGATAGCTTTTTTTTTTTTACATTGAAATGTAAAGTTGAACTAGGACATGTCCCACTCCAACTATAAATTTGTCCTTGCATTATAAATGTACACACACACCCACCCCTCCAATGCAACATGGTTTTGTCAAGGTGCAAAGTTACTCCTTTTTTGCTTTCCTTTCTTTAATGAATCAGGCCACGTGTGTAGCAGAACAGAATGCACTATACAGGGAGAGAAAACACAGCAAGCTTCACTCAAGACACTAAGCAGCAGAGGGCACTACAGGAAACCGACTCATTCCGGTGTTCCCTAATTACAGCAGCTTTGGCTTTTACCTAATCCTTATGTTGGGCGTTTTGTTACCTGACATATAATGCGTTTCCACTTAATTTTAGGGAAGGACTTCAATCCCTTGTTTAATGTAATGTCATCAATGTTGGAACACAATACCCCCTCCCCCCACCACCCCTTTCCCCCCTTACTATGGTGTTATAAAAACTGGATCACATTAGAATTAGTCAACCTGGCTTGAAATCTCTTTCACTGCATATATAGCTGTACCTGTAGGATACAATATCCCTCACCATTTGATCCTCCTTTTATACTTGAGAATCCAAAGCTGGTAGCAGCTAGTAAAACATTTTAGGAGGACTTAGTATTTTAACCCATTATACACACTAGTTTATTAAATGTCTTTCAACATGCTAAATTGAGCTTGAATATAGTTATATTTTGAAGAGAGGTTCTTGTAGTCTGACAGATAAGTCCTATTTACAGTACAGTAGTTTATCTGCTGTATTACTTTTTCTACCCTTATCAGCCAAACAATATCTGTTTTACTTTTGTTCTATTTTGTTGGGGTTTTACCACTTATGGCTATTTTAATATATACTAATAAGAGTAATATTTTAGTAGTATCACCAATAGGTTGAAGAGGATTAGGTGTGCATCAGTTTTATTATCACTAGTATTTGATGCTTAATTACTCAATTTACATTTACTAACAATGGGCAACTATTGTTTTAGTAACAAGAAGAGTTCTGCAGAGCATGCACTGTTTAAGAATAAAGTTTCTTTCTAATTTTGCTTTTCAGTTTACATACAGTTAGCACATTTATTACTTTAAGTTCAACCCATTTTCAGTTCTATAATGTACTAAACTGGCTTATATCCAGTTCTATATCATACTAAATTGGCATTTTTATAAGATTAGCCTGAAACTGCATAAATAGATGATGATGATGATGATGATGATCCTGAAAACACCATTTCTGAATATATCAGAATTTGGTCAAGATGGCTAGAAAATATGTTTGGTCCAAGGACTGTGTTGGCTTGTGATTCAGTGTTTACAGCCCAATGGCTAAATCGGCCATGGAACCAGCTATTTGCCACATTTTGCTATTGTTAATTTTTAATGAGGAAGGCAGTACATGCATAAATCAGGGACAAACAGGTCAAAGACAAAATAAATACATACATGGAAACAAAGGGTATGGAGGGGATCTGCTCATAAGAGAGCTTACAATCTAATTGGAATAAAGCACATATGAAACAAGTGGAGTGTGTATGTGTCTCAGAATGGAGACTGGGACAATTGTGAGGGAAATAATGAGTAAAATAAATTGGTGTAGTGTAAGCTCTAATAAATAGGTGTAGTTTTAGAGAGTGTTTAAAGATAAAAAGGTCGATCTGAGTCTAATCTGGCGTGATAGGGAATTCCATAAGTGGCTATTGGCATGGTTGAAGTCTTGAATGTGGGAGTCAGAGAAGAGGTGCAGGTCAGTGGTAGATGTAAGAGGTTGAATGAGAGATTCTTTTAAGATGAGATGTATGAAGGTCTGGTGTTGAAGGTTTTGTAGGCGAGTGTGAGTTATTTGAATTTGATTCTAGACCCCACAGGGAGCCAGTGTAGGGATTTGCAGATGTGGAGTGGTGAGAAGATCAGTTTTACTGCAGCATTTAAAAAGGTTTCAAAGCTGGTATAGATGGATGAGACTGTCATATAGGAGGCGGTTGCTCTAGTCAAGGAGGTAGATGATGAGAGAATGAATAAAATGTTTATGGTAAGAAAAGGGGAGTATTTTGAAGGTGGTAGTGACAGGAATGGGAGAGCATACCAAGACAGGGGGCATGGGAGTCTGAACAATTTGTGATGTTGATGGTGAGGGAGATTTAAGAGGAGGTAGTGACTCTACGAGACAGGAGGATGATAAGCTCTCCTTTGGACGTGTTGAACTTTGCTATCTCCATATGGATATTCCAATGATATATAGAGACAGTTTAAGTAAAATTATGCAGATGGACAGAGGTCGCAGGAGGAGAGGTAGATTTGGGTGTCTTCAGAGTACAGTAAGCCATATGAGCAAATTAGTTCACCAAGAGAAGAGGTGTATAGCGAGAAGAGCAGCGCGCCGAGAACAGAACCTTGTGGGACCCCAACAGATAATGGGAATGGAGGAGAGGATGTGCCATTGGTAGAAACTCTAAAGGAGCCGTTTGATAAGTAGGAAGTAAACCATGAAATAACTGTCATTGAGGCCAATGGAGTGAAGGGTATGCAGAAGAGGTTGATTAACAGTGTCAAAATCTGTTGTGATATTACCACCTTAATGCTCTCCCCCATAAACAGTACAAACATTAGATACATGTAATTTCCAGGCAACTTTGTATTGAGGTCTAAATTCTTAAATTAAACCATCTGATCGCTTCTCAATATGTAAAATCTTTCTAGTAATGTATTACCGAAGAGAATGCTAACAACACTTATCATTAGTAGATAAGACAGAGAATTGATGTACCGAGCATTATTGTTCACAACCCAAGATAAGTGAATTATTGTACGTGCACATACTAGAAGAAGTATTCCAAGACATACAATTGTTATAAGAACACATGTTCTTCCAAAAACGGACAAGACACTAGGGCACATAACTCCAAGGCATTACATTCTGACAGATATATTTTGGTATGTTGTAGTTCCCTTCACATCCATTTATTTCAAGGACAATGAGACTTTTTTTGAAAGTGGAAGACAAGAAATGAAGGGAATATCCATGAGACATTTTACAGGTTTTTTTTTTTTTTAATGATCATTGGTATACTGGAATTGCCATACACATGTTTTTGAAGGAATATATTGCCGTTTTGACATATAGGGACAATCAACCAGCAGGAATTATTAATCTGGATATATTTTATTTGTAATCAATAGATAATGCTACGCTATAACTTATTTTTATTTATTTACCTTTCTATTGTGCAATTTAGGATTGTTTTATATGCTACACACCCATTTCATGTGATCTATGATGACATATTATTTATTGCTTTTTAAGGTCTATTTTTTTGGTTTTATTATATTGTGATTTATATTATTATAACCAGGTTTGCATGCGTTATATTGAAATTTTATGATTTTTTTATTAGAGAATAAATTTGTATGTTATGTTATACCAGCGCTCCTATTTTTTTCTATACCATATCAATTGAGACATTCCAGTAGGATGCCTATTTGGTAGCTGCCAGTATATTCAGCGTAACACCATCCTTAGATGGTGTACACAATTAATAACGGTCTCAGTTCTGTAGAGCGCCAACACCTGTTTAATTAGTAGAAAGTCTTCCAGACTGCAGCGCTCTTTTCAGCTTTTGCACAGAGTAAATACAACAAAATATGATTATAAATACGCTTCCTCTTCCTAGGAGTAATGTGTGTCTAAAATGAAATTAAAACCTAGCTGTTTTACCTTGCGCTGATCATCTTGCCTTCTGTACCAATTAATAGACAAAACTTAAGCTGCTATTTTTGAGAAATCTGTGATTGGCCTTCAACAAGCTTGGCCAACCTGTTGCTCTTTAGGTGTTGCAAAACTACAAGCCCCAGAATGAGTTGCCAGTTGATAGCTAGCAAGTAATGCTTTGATTTATAGTTCCACAACACCTGAGAGCCACAGGTTGGTCAGGCCTGGCCTACAACATACACCGATCAGCCACAACATTTAAACCACCAGCCTGTTATTGTGTAGGTCTCTCCTCTTTCCCGTGTCACCAAAACAGCTCTGACCCCTCACAGCATGGACTCCACAAGACCCCTGAAGGTGTGCTGTGGTATTTGGCACCAAGAATTTGGCATTAGATCCTGTAAGTTGTGAGGTGGGGCCTCCATGTATTTGACTTGTTTTTCCAGCTCATTCCTCAGATGTTCAATCTGATAGAGTTCTTGGGCATTTGGAAGGCCAAGTCAAAACCTTGAAGTCTTTATCATGTTCCTTAAGCAATTCCGGAACAATTTTTGAAGTGTGGCATGGGGCATTATACTGCTGGAAGAGGCCACTGCCATCAGGAATTCAGTTGCCGTGAAGAGGTGTACTTTCTCTGCAACAATGTTTAGATATATGGTACATATCAAAGTAACATCCACATGAGTGCCAGGATCCAAGGTTTTCCAGCAGAACATTGCCCAGAGCATCACACTGCCTCTTCCGGCCTGCCTTCTTCCTTTAGTTTATCTTGGTGCCGTATCTTCCTCATGTAAATGACACACACGCACCCGGCCATCCAAATGATGTAAAAGAAAACCTAATTCATCAGTCCAGGCCACCTTCCATTGCTCCGTAGTCCAGTTCTGGTACCCGTTCCCATTGTTTGTGCTTTCAGTGGTGAACAGGGGTCATCTGACTGGTCTGTGGCTACGCAGCAAGTGCCAATGCACTGTGTGATCGGAGAACTTTCTATTGTAGCCAGCATGAACTTTTTCAGCATTTTGTGCTACAGTAGCTGTTCTGTGGGATTGGACCAGATGGCCTGGCCTTCAATCCCCACGCACATCTATGAGGCTTGACAACCATGATCCTGTCGCCGGTTTACTTGTTGTCCTTCCTTGGACCATTTTTGGAAGGCGCTAACCACTGCATACCAGGAACACCCCACAAGACCTGCCGTTTTGGAAATTCTCTGACCCAGTTGTCCAGCCATCACAAAAGTCGATCACATCCTTACGCTTGCCCATTTTTCCTGCTTCCAACACTTCGACTGACTATTCACTTGCTGCCTAATATATCTCACCTCTTGATGGGTGTCATTGTAACAAGATAATCAATGTTATTCACTTCACTTGTCAGTAGTTTTAATGTTGTTTTGTAACACTTCACACATAACACAATTAAGTGGAAAAAAAAAGATCCTCTACCTATAACAACCAATCGGATATTTGCTTCAGTTTCTTTAATTAGAAAACTGACAAAATATGGTTGTTTGTCTATGGGTTACAGAAACTTCTTTTCCTATGCAATAGGCTTTGTAAATATCCCCTAGTGTGCCACATTTTGTGCACTCAATCACATGAACCTTTAGTTGTAGGGTAATTGATATTCTCAGAGATCAATAGGAACACTTATCAGTAGTCTCCAAAGTTCATATTGGACCGACTGATAAGATACATTTCTCATATTTGTTCACGTAAGCTGTGAATGAAACCTTTCATTGGCTCACCTGTTGTCTTTACTATGGTGACTGACCACATGTGAAATATTAATATAGCCCAGATAATATATCTGGAGTAATGACACATAAGTATTGTGGAAATTATACAATAGAGTATATTGCAATAGCAGGTATAATCTTCCAGAGTAACACATTCTGTAGGGGCGACTTTATTGTTTCCGTTTAATTCCATATAATAAGTGTATATTATTTATTATATATTTATAATACTCACAGCATTCCTATCCAATTTTGTACCAATAATTTGTTGACAAACCACATAACAGAAATTTTGACTGATACTTGTCTTCATAATTTCTTTAGAAGATGATTCACAGCCTCTTCCTCGTCAATGGTTCGGGTGACATTTTCTTGGAGAAACACTGGAAAAGCGTTGTGAGCCGCTCGGTCTGCGACTATTTCTTTGAGGCTCAGGAGAAAGCATTAGATGTTGAAAATGTGCCTCCTGTTATTCCCACCCCGCATCATTACCTTATCAGCATCTATCGAGAAAAGATGTTCTTTGTGGCAGTCATTCAGAGTGAGGTGACGCCACTTTTTGTGATTGAATTCCTGCACCGAGTTGCTGACACCTTTCAGGTAATTTATACAGGAGTAAAGTTTTTCTTGTTGCATAAACTACACTTTTTATGGAGGCAGCCATTTTAGTAGGAGAACCAGAACCAATGAGAGTGCAGCCTACCAATTCGTAATAAACCTATGATATCAATGAGGCATGATCAGAATGATGCACTGATTCCCAAAAGACTGCTTCCAGTGTGTGAATACATATCAAGCAGTAATTAGAAAGAGCTTAGGTGGGAGTAGTTACAGTGTGATTACAAGTTAATGTTATCATGTTCTTGAACATTTGCGCTTTATTCAGTGTGTGTGTGTAATATTTCTGTAATTGTCTGGCAGGATTACTTTGGAGAGAGCTCAGAGACATGTCTTAAGGATAATGTGGTTATCGTGTACGAGCTGCTGGAGGAGATGTTGGATAATGGATTTCCTCTGGCAACAGAGTCTAATATCCTGAAGGAATTGATCAAGCCCCCAACAATACTGAGATCTGTTGTGAACTCCCTCACAGGTCTGTGACACCATCACTTGCTATTTCCAAGGCACTTTTTCTAATAGTGTATGTGGTCAACACAGTAGTCAGCATTGCTGCCTCAGTGCTGGGGTCATGGGTTAAATTTCAATCAGCACTCCTATCTGTGTGCAGTCTATGTTCTCCCCGTGTTTGTATAGGGCTCTTCCAGGTACATTAGTTTCCTCCCACATTCCAAAAATGTGTAAATGATCACATATTTTCTGCATAGTACTGTGTTATAATTAGCACTATATAAATAGAAATATATTTCAGCTGGTTCATTGATTGCGATGCAGGAACACACAGAGGAAAGGAGTGTTTTTCTTTTGCACAACTTTCCATTATTTCTGAATATTGACTTGACTTTCATTAAAATAGAGTTTGTAATTTAGATATTTATAAGCTTCCAACAAAAGTATATAGATCACCATGCTTAGTTGGTACATTGCATTTTTTACTATTCTGATGGTAGCTCTCATTGCTTGCACCTTTTAGTGACCCTATTCCTGGGTAATAGTCCCAAAATGCCTGTGTAACTACTTGTGAGTAAATACCCTGAGGAGACAGCTGATTAACTGCATTATATCTAAAGTCATTTGAGTACACTTCAGTGGACAGGCAGTCAGTGCAGTTTTACACTGTGGTCAAAGTGGATATTTAGAAATGGAGCTATGGAAAATGTAAGTGAATGGAATTTGATAGTTTTAAAATCAAAAGCGGTTGAATTGTTGGCATGAATTACCACCGTATACCAGCCCATTTCAACCACTGGTTTTACAGATTAAGAAGACCTAATAATACTAATAGCCTTGGTGGAACAGTATGGAGGTTACATTTCATTAAAGGAACATTACACTTAATATCATTTTTATTCTTTTAGTAAACTAAACAGCTTTATCATTGTTCTAGAAATTTAGTAGGTTCTGTTTTTGTCCTTACTGCTTTTTTTCTTTATAAACACAGAAAAGTATTTTTTATTATTGATGAGGAAAGCAAATGGCGTTTCACTAATATTTAGAAAGGCATTCAGACTATAGACAATACTGTCTTCCCATTTATTTGTCTGTTCACATCCAAAAATAGTGTCTTATAGTTACACCACACTATGATATGTAAACAATTAAAATGTCCAGATAAACAGCGCTAAATTGTACCCAAAAATCTCTTGAAAAATGTGTTCAACATACAATAAAATGTAACATATGTATAAAAATGTCCAAGTAGCACAGTAACCATCTATCTTTGATTCATCATATGAAATCCCTTCAATGCTGGATATGCAATATGTGTTCACAAAGAAAGTTGTGACTTTCACCTCACCATCACCTCCGTATGAAAAAATGAGACATCAATTCCTGCAAGAGGGTATGGAATAGTGGGCATGTAGCAGGTTCTTTATCACTCTTCTCCGTTTCCTCTTGAATAAAAATATCTTGCTAGTATATGTTTCTTTCCTCGTGATGTCTGTGTCCTCCCCCTCCGCCTCGTTCTGTCAGTATGAGAGACTCTTCCTCTTCCTCCTATGCTCAGTACGAGGCAGGAAGCGGCGTAGATCACACGATCTCATGGGATGAGATTGACATTTTTATACATATGTTACATTTTATTGTATGTTTAACACATTTTTCAAGAGATTTTTGGGTACAATTTAGCGCTGTTTACCTGGACATTTTAATTGTTTACTTATAATGCAATAGGTTTGTGTACCCTATTTGTCCTAGATATCTGGCAGCTTTTTTGATCATTGAGCACTGACTGTTTTTTTGTTTTGATTTTTGGACCACACTATGATATGATTATACTATTATATTAACGGAAAGTATATTTCTGTAACCTCCTCCATACAATAGTCAGGTTACGTAATCTCTAGATAAAGGGTGTGAGTTGGAACTGTTCTTGTGTTAAGAGGCTAAAGGTAAATAATGACTAAGTGGAATGTTGCTACCCACAGCTGCTGTGTTCTACATGACATGTGCAGGAGCCATTACAAGTGCACATGTTCCTGTTCAATAACTACTGGAATCAATTTTATGCATCAAATCTAAAAAAAGGGGGACATTTTTAAAGCAAATCCATTAAATAAATAAATAAATAACAGATCTGGTGCTCCTACATGCATCAAACCTTGGTTGCAGAGAGTATTTTTATTGTATGTGCTTCAGAGGATAATTTACAGGTGTATTGATAACCATAGAGCATTTTATTACCTGGTTTTTTTAACCTTCTCCTCATTTGTATTGCTTTGTTAGCTACAGTTTTTATAACTGCCCCAAAGTAAGGTAAAGGGAAATTAATCTGCACCATGAATATGCATGTTTGTTTGTTTTTTTTTGTTTTCTAAATTGTTCAGTAAAAATTTCGTTATATACAACAGTGTGCTCAATGTTTGCTCTTCATATTCTGAACTCACAGGGATGTATTTTTCAGAAGTTTTGCAGTGATTGGCTCCCAAATTTAAGGAATGCTTCATTAAAATAAATAATAATATGCAACATAAATACGTTTTGACTATCGGGGACTCTACATATGGTGTTATTAAATGTTAAGTAAAATAAAAAGAATCAATTCTCATGCATATTTAAGTTTTACAGAAACATAAAATTATAAATCCATCTTGAAATTGACAAATGTACACTTTACAATCATGGAAAACTTTTAACAATCTAATAATTTATTTCTCTCCATCTTAGTCCTGTGGCATTAATTACTATGGCTCAGACAAGCTTGCAATCCACATTTGCAGAATTTATTATAGTTGCTATTTGCCAAGTTCAGTGAGTATTAGTGGCTAAACAAGCCAGAATGAACTTTATATATTACAAAACTACATTATTATAAATTTCAGTGAGGAACTCTGAAAACTTGGTTTGGTGTGATACCTGACCCGCACAGGATCAACTTTGTTTCATTGAATTTTTTCTCATTTAAAAGGGAGCAGTAACATGGGAGAAACATTGCCCACTGGACAACTCTCAAACATTCCATGGAGAAGGGCAGGAGTCAAGTACACCAACAACGAGGCCTATTTTGATGTAATTGAGGAAGTGGATGCTATCATAGACAAATCGGGTAAAAAATGCTTTTCAATAAATAATCTGGCTCCTATCTTGCCTGTCAAACATGGCTTTTCATGAATTCAGGTACTGGCGACTGTCCCACTGTGGGGGTGTAATTATATAGCAAGGTTGAAAAAAGTCATAAGTCCATCAAAATTAAGTTTTTATTAATTATAATTTTGGTGATTCAGAGGAATGTAAAACAAAACCCACCATTGTGTGACATTTGCCGAATTAACCCTGTTTAAGTTAATTTCTAACACTAGAATGGCAATGTGATTATTTACTTGGGTCAATCGGCTCCATAATGTCCTCTTTTTATAGGTACAAATCTAGCATTTCTTGTAAGCGTAGACTCTAATCTTAAATCTGGTTACTGAATTTACTATTAACACTTCATCTTATGAGGAAAATCACAATTTAACTATCCTTGCAGTATGCTGATTTCTTCTATTCTATTAAGTCAGAAGTTTGTCTATGTTGACTTTCCCAAAAATTAGGTTGGTTTAAGTTGTGGAAAAATAGACCCCTTTTTATATGTAGAAATATATCGAACTTTAATTTAACCTTCCAATTCCTTTTATTAATTTAGTTGACCACAATATTCAACATGTGGTCTCTGCTGCTACGTCAGTTTTTTGGGGAGGTGAAAGAAGGGAAGATAGGCGTTTCCCTTATCTGTTTTCCCAACTGTATTCAATTGTATGTGTAAATGGCATGGTTAATACATTTATATACATTACATTTCACCTGCCAATTCACAGCCCAGTTTGCCACTTTGACTAAATCTTTGTTTAGCAAGTTACTATATACTCTGTATTAACAAATCTACACAGTATCTCATGTCATCATTAAACTACTTTTTAGGCCATATTAAAGTAATTCTATCGTTTTCAAATAAGCATTGCCCAAGCGATTGTATTGTGTTTCCAACTCACAAAGTAATTTATTTTAGCAGATGCAAAGTTTAACAGTTCAATACATGATTATAATATAATACAGTACAGCCAATACCAAAAGATACATACATACGGCTGCATTTGCATTCGCTTCGCTGCGCTCCCACGGGTACCAGTGGACAGTAGTTCACTCTAGAATACTGTGGTCAGAGAATGACTGAAGCTAGTGGGAGCACAGCTATGATTATATACATTCAGTGTTACAGAGAGAACAATGCAGATGACGTGGCTTGCTTCTATAGGTCCAGGATTGAGGTGGGTCCAATGTAAACAGGTCATAGGCTAGTTCAAACAACTCCCTCAAAGGCTGAGGGTTAACATTCCAGATGATTCTCCCGCCCAGAAACCAGTTACAACTAGTCCATTAGTATTTTACAGTTTGGTATCACTTTGACTATTTATTCCCTAACATCAAAAACTAGAGTATGCAATATTCGATCTCTTCAGCGAATGAACCGGGCAGCTGCTGATGAATAGGGGATTAAAATGATATCAGACATGACACATTTCCTACAACCTGAACCTTAAATAACACTGAAGTGTACATGTAATTATAATATATAAACTAATAATAAACCAAATACTATCTGCTCATAAATCACTGTATAACGGAACCAATATGAATTATATAAATAACTAAATGTTGTAATGCGAATGTGTGCATGCTTATTTTACCGTGCGATTGCAGTATGCCACGTGTAGCGTGGCATACTGAGTGCAATCACACACTAAAACAATATTAACCAATATACTTTCGTTCATCCAATTATAGGACTTTGACAGCCATTTACAATATTATTAATAAAAAAATTGCAGAGGACATACTGATCCATGTGGCACACCACTAGTTCCTTTTAACCCAATCTGAATATGTTCCATTTATAACTACCCTATGTCATCTAACATTTTAACTTATCTACCCATGTACATAGCTTTTTGCCTCAGATATAGCTCTCATTGTATGTCTGTTATGTGGTATAGTATCAAACTTTTTCAAAATCCAATTGCATCCATTATATCGCTGAGATCCAGTTTGAAATTTATTTCCTCATAAAAAGTAATCATATTTGTTTGGCATGACTGGGCCTTTATGAAACCATGCTGACACTGTTACCAAATTATTTTTACAATATATTTTGACTAGAATGTCTGTCTGTTTGTCTACAAAATCTGGCTTGCACATCTATAATTTTCAGGTTCAGATTTTTTTGTTCCACATTCACTTTCCAACAATTGTGCCACACTGACTCTGTTGGTGTATATAAACATTGTGGTCAGTGGACTGCTTTTTTTTTTTTTTTTTTTTTTTTTATTGTTTTTATTTATTTTCCACTATCTTTTTATAATATTTTATAGCATGTTTAGGCTATTCCTACACAACATATGTACTAGATTATTTTACTCATTTGTGAATACAGACTACAAAAATGATTTAAGAGGTTAACTTTCTCTTTATTATTGAATTTTTCATAGTATGTTTTACGTGACCAATATTATTGTTTTAATTGGTTGGCGTTTTACTTGCTTGAAAAATTAGGCTTACTACCTTTATAGCAATCACTTTTTCAGTTTAAATTTTTGCTAACATTTATTCTGACATATTTTGGTCTCCCCTATCTCCACCTCTTCTATGCTGTTCCTAACCAGTGCCTGTTCAAGGAGCATCAAACCTTTTTTTTTTTTTTTTTTTTTCTCCCCCCCATGTTCATTAACCTTAATGTTGTCAGTTGCTCAATTAGATCAAGAATCTGGAGAATGGTTTAAAGAGGACAAGAAAGTTGTCTATTTACTGTTGGGCAGTATTGAAAGTGGAAAACGTTGTGGATACAGTGAAATATCACAATCTACTACCACTCATTCATTTAATCCGTTTAGTTTTTCTCCTAAAATTCTGCTCGGTTTAGTTACTTTGTCATTTTGTGAGTTTGAATATTTTTATTACATTAATTGAAGTGTGCCCACAAATCTGCTTTTCTGCAAAGATGCTATAGAAAAGTGCAAAGTAAAGACCAAAGTAATTGTAGTGGGATAAATTGTAATGGCATTCTGAGTAAATAACCCACGAGTACTTCACAGGTTAAACTGTGAAACAATATTTTGGTGGTGGCAGTTTTAAAAATAATAAGTGTGTGATATAAAAGGGGATTTAAATCATTGCTTGGCAGACCAGGTTGTTTTGCTGTGATTTAAACCTTTTTAAACACACGTCACGCAGGGTCAGTTAAGTGCTGGTTTGTAACCTCAAAAAATATCCTGGCACTAAAAAAACTATGTTCTCAAATGATCAAAAAGCTGGTGATCCAATACCTGAGGGCTCTCAACTAAAAAATGGACAAAAAGCAACCATGACGCACTGGAAATTGTTATACACCACTGACCAATTGCAGAATCCATGAAGCTTGAAAGATATATTGAGTATTTATTATAATAATTGATAAAACAATCAAAAGAATAAAAGCATACAATGCAATAAAATAATCAGTGCACTGATGTAAACACCACAATCTATAGAATAATAAAAAGCATATAAAATATTTCATGATCACCTTCCTTTCTTATTCTAGGGGTCAGACACTCATTAGGCTTTGCAGAAGCTGAGTCTGGGGATCTCGCTGATTTCGCTCTCTAAGAGACCTAAGAAACAGGCTGTTTATCGCCCACCCCACCCTCCCTCGCTTCCCCGCAGCTGTTGGACATGGTGTCTGACGGTCAGCAGAAACTGAAACAGTTTCGGTTGCCAGGCAGATTCAGATCTTTCTACCTACTTCCGGCATCAGTTAAGTGGAAGGGAATCCCTAAGGTGGATCTCCTAGTGGATCATTTGTCCACGACTTCACCCACCCCTACTCAAGGTAGAGTCTCTCTGCAGGACTCAACTGACAGGAAATGTGACATTATTCTCCGCTCAGCCTATGTAGCAGCAGGGAGCTTGTTTAGACCCACCATGTAAACAGCCTTGGTTAATAAAGCCATTCCGCTATGGTCAGCCGTTGGTTAAGAGTATCCAGGCTAATGTACCTAGAACTGAGCTTCTAACATTAGCTAAATGCATCCATGAGGCCGTGTCGGTCAACTCTAGGTTCTCGGGCCTCATCATTGCCCGCCGCGCCTTATGGTTACGTTCCTGGGTGGTGCATGAGGACTCTACACACACCTTAGAAGTTTCACCATTTGATGGTATTGCGCTGTTTTGGTCCGAAATAGAACGGGTAATTCAGGTGGTCACAGGAGGCAAGGGTACCTTTTCACCTGTCAACTCCACCAAACCAAAGCTATTCTGGTTTCGTTCCTACGGGAGTGGTTTGGGTGCACCTTCTAGAGGGCAGTCCTCTGCTCCTAGAGGAGCGCACCTCAGAGGCCGGGGCTCGGCAAGATGTGGAACCCCCAGGCCAGTGAACAAGGCTGCGGCATGAACAGATCCCACTCCAGGATACTGTGGTGGGGGCTCATCTGCTACGCTTCCAGGAGTGGCGGTGGGCAGCAACTACAGACACTTGGGTGCAGGGGATTGTCACGCGGGGTTATGTCATAGACCTAGCTCAGTCTCCTGCAAGGCAACTCTTATCCACAGCTCTTCCCTCTGCCATCAGGCACAAGGTACTTCAGGATGCCATCAGGAAGCTTCTATTGCCTGGGGTAGAAAAGAGGCAAGGGTTTTTTCTCCAACCTATTCCTCGTCCTCAAGGCGGTTGGGTCATTCTGTCCTATTCTAAACCTGCAGACCCTCAACAGACAGGTCCGCGTGCTCGGATTCTGAATAGAATCCCTGCGAACTGTTTTTGTAGGCATGGAAGAGGGAGAGTTCATGGCTTCTATAGACATCAAGGTCGCTTATTTACATGTGCCTATATGGAAGAGACACCCATGTCTTCTACGCTTTGCAGTACAGAAACATCACTTTCAGTTCAGGGCACTGCCTTTTGGTCTGGTCACCACCCCAGTGTATTCACCATGGTGATGGCAGCCCTCTTGCAATCCCAAGGAGTCAGTCATTCCCTATCTGGACGACCTTCTACTGAAGGCGCCGTCCAAAGTTCTGCTTTTACACCACATACGATTCAGTTTCAAGAAGCGCACTGCTGGGTGCTGAACCTTCCCAAGTCCTTGCTCAACCCGACTCAGTAGACGCGGTTTCTGGGCCTCAATTTGAACACTGTCTCCCAGAGAGTCTACCAAGAGGTATATTTACTAAACTGCGGTTTGAACAAGGGGAGATGTTGCCTATAGCAACCAATCAGATTCTAGCTATCATATTGTAGAATGTACTAAATAAATGATGGCTAGAATCTTATTGTTTGCTATAGGCAACATCTCCCCTTGTTCAAACCCGCAGTTTAGTAAATATACTTCCAGAACTCTCATCTCAAGTATCTCTTCTCAGTTGTATAAAGCTATAGGAATCCATGGTATCGGTGTTCGAGGTGGTGCCCTTCGCATAATTTCATTCTTGTCCTCTCCAAAGAGAGAGATTATTCAAAAATGATGCCGCTCCCATGAACATTTGGACAGGCAGATCATCAGACTGTCCAGAGCCACGCACTTATCTCCCTCTCAGTGTGCTGAACAGATTCAAATCTAGAAAAGAGCCAGTCCTTCTGCGCATGTCATGGACCCTGGTCACCACAGATGCCAGTCTATCAGGCTGGGGCGCAGTCACCTGGTCTCTCCGGTTTCAGGGTCTCTGGTCTTCTCAGGAGACACTCTACCCCTCAACGTCCTGGAACGAAGGGCAGATCAGAGCGTTAATTCAGGGGCAACTGTTTCTAACCGGGAAACCCTTGAAAATCCATTCAGACAACGCCACAGCAGTGGCTTATCTAAACCACCAGGGGGAACTCGCAGCTCCATGGCAATGTGAGAGAAAACCAGGATCATGTCCTGGGTGCAAAGTCATGTTCCAATCATCTCTGCTATCTTCATTCCAGGGGTCGTAAATTTGGAAGCCGATAGTTGTCACCAGGTCCACCCAGGAGAATGGTTACTCCACTAGGAGGTCTTTGCCCTTCTGGTGCAGCGTTGGGGCACTCCAGCAATCTATCTCATGGCATCCCGACTGAATTTCAGGTACCTCTTCACAGCTCGAGATCATGGGATCCTCAAACAGATGCCATGACAATCCCATGGAGCTTTGCACTCCTGTATCTGTTTCCTCAGTTTCCCATGCATCTGCAGGTGCTAAATACAGTTAAAAAATGAACATACGCCCACAATTCTGGTGGCCCCGGATTAGCCACGCAGGGCATGGTTCTGAGACATTCAGGGAATGGCGGGCGATCCATCCTTCAGTCTACCTAGTCTTCCAGATCTTCAAGTTCAGGGTCCTCTTCTTTGCCATTATTTACATCAAATGATTTTGATGGTGTGGTTGTTGAGACCTTGATTCTCCAAACGAGAGCGTTCTCGCGGTGTGGTGAGCACCATGATCTGAGCACGAAAACTTTCATCTTCAGCCATTTACCATCAGGTCTGGAAGGTATACATCCTCTGGTGTGAATCTCGAGTTTGTAACATTTTTACAGACTGGTCTGCATAAAGGACTCCATCTGGGTTCGTTTAGGGTGCAAGTTACTGCACTCTCTATATTTTCAGCGCTGACTGGCAGTTTTACCAGAGGTACAGACCTTCCGTCAGGGTGTCTAACTCGTTCAGCCGCCCGTTGTACATCCAGTTAAAGCATGGGATCTCAACCTTGTGCTGAGGGCTCTCACTAGAGAGCCCAACATCCCTTTGAGCCTTTGGTTTCAGTGGATCTACACCATGTTACTTGGAAGGCGTTATTCTTAGCCATTGCGTCTGTTCAGCATATCTGAGCTGGGAACGGTTTGCTGCAATCCTTTATTCTTGGATTTTCACGAGGGTAGAGTGGTTCTTTGCACTAAACCCTCCTTTGTTTCAAAGGGGGTATCCTGGTTCTATTTGAATCAGGAAATTGTTGTTCCAGCATTCCATCCTTCTACATCTTCAGATGACACTTTACCCTTGTTGGACGTTTCTCGTACACTTCCGTGTTATGTCGATCACGCGGTTTCTATTAAAAGACCAACAACCTCTTCATTCTCTATGATGTGCATAAGAGGGGCTGGCCTGCTTCCAAGCGGTCCATTGCTCGTTGGATCACTTCCACCATTCAGTTGGCTTATGTCCATGCCCCTCACCCTGTGCCGGAGGCTTTGAAAGCACATTCCACTAGGGATGTGGGCGAGTCTTGGCCCCGCCACGTCATGGTACTTTGGCGGAGCAGAAGTGGCAATGTTGTCGTCTGTTCATACTTTCTCAAAATTCTACAGGTTGCAGGGCTTTACATCTGTGGCAGCTTTGGTATGTCCTCAATGTAACGGAGTGTCCCCCCAATTGTAGCAAAGAGAGAAGAGGATTTGTACTCGCCGTAAAATCGGTTTCTCCGACTCCATTGGTGGACACTGCGAACCCTTCTTTTCCTCTGAAATTGGTTCTGTTTGGTTATGGTTTTTGCCTTGTTGGCTCTTCTTCTTTGCTTGGTTAAACAAAACTAAGCTTGCTTTTTCAGAGTTGGTTCATAGTTGTTGAGCAGTGGGATATCGCCAAGTATGATAAGTAAGTGCTTAAACTCCTAGACCATCTACTATACCCTAATGTAACACAGTGTTCCCCAATGGAGTCTGAGAAACAGATTTTACAATGAGTAAAAACCCTCTTTTCTGTGCACTTTTGCAAATTGACTTCGTGTTAAAGTGCATGCTGTATACAGGGTGTACTGTCAATGGAATGTCTGCAGATCACATTCTTTACAGAGGGCCATTTGCTGTAAATTATTACTGTACATTGTTATCCTTCAAATATTGGACAGGTGACTGAGTACATTGAAAAGAGAAACTACATATTGATACTCAAGTTCTAACCTTTTTACTGTATTTTAATACTGTGTAACACTGTACAATTCATGACCCATCCTCAGCTGATATAGGGGTTATCTAACATTATTTCTATTTCCACGGCAGGTTCCACAGTGTTTGCAGAGATCCAAGGAGTGGTGGAAGCCTGTGTTAAGCTGTCTGGTATGCCCGACCTGACTCTGTCTTTCATGGTAAAATAAGTCAATATATTATGTCAACATTGTTATTTTTTTCCTTTTGATAATCCTATGGTATTTAGTTTGAAATACAAATGCTATTCGTGGTTGCACTAGAGTTGTTGGGAGTTGTCACCTATGGCTGGGTTTAAAGTCGCAGATCTCTCATATACACTAGCTCCATTTTCTGAAGTTTTCCCAAATGACTTATCTGACTCGCTAAAAAAAAATACAAAGATTTGTACAAACAAATGACTCAGAATGTACAGAAAATCAGCAATTTAACAGCCCATTTGAAGCACTACCAGTTTTCATTTTGTCTTTTTTTAGATGCCTTCTGTATGTTTGTGCTAAAAATTCCTGCTCCTAGTCCACATCTCTATATGTACCACTCCTATTCTATACTGGTGGTAGATGTGCTTTACCTTGTGACAACTTTGTTCTAAAGAGGAGAAAATGGGAGAGAGCAGAATAGGACGTCCGATCCTTACAAAGCTATTTACAGTGAGAAAGGGCTTTATATGAAAATTGCTGCAAGTAATGTCCTGCTAATACTCTTACTCTATTCGCAGAACCCGCGGCTCCTGGATGATGTCAGCTTCCACCCTTGTGTACGTTTCAAGCGCTGGGAATCAGAAAGAGTTCTCTCCTTCATTCCCCCTGATGGCAACTTTCGGCTGATGTCATATCGAGTTAGCTCACAAAAGTATGTTCTAAAAATCTAAGTTACGCAGTGAGCAAGATCCCTTCACTAGCAGCCCATACAGTTTATGCAGCTAAAAGATAAAATACTTTGATCTTTTTCATAGTATATGAAAAAGATCAAATATAGGGCTTTATTTATTTAGCGCCACTAATTCCGCAGCGCTGTACAGAGAACTCACATCAGTCCCTACCCCATTGGGGCTTACAGTCTAAATTCCCTAACACACACACAGACTAGGGTCAATGTTAGTAGCCAATTAACCTACCAGTATGTTTTTGGAGTGTGGGAGGAAACCCATGCAAACACAGGGAGAACATACAAACTCCTCATAGATAAGGCCATGGTCGAGAATTGAACTTCACAAACATATTTATCTTTTTCTCCCATAGCCTGGTTGCCATTCCAGTATACTTAAAGCACAACATCACCTTCCAGGAGAACAGCTCAAGTGGAAGGTTTGATGTGACTGTCGGTCCCAAGCAGAACATGGGAAAGATTGTGGAAAGCGTTGTGCTCACTGTAAACATGCCAAAAGTTGTACTAAACATGAACCTCACCCCAACACAAGGAACGTACATGTTTGATCCGGTTACCAAAGTAAGTCAATTTTTTTTTAACCAATTCACTATTAGGAAGCAGTATTATTAGTGAACGACGAGGCCCCACATTATTATTAGTTGTGGCAGAGCCAAAAATAATCATGAAACTTGCCTGATTTTGTTGGCAATTAACTGAATTGAGTAATGTCAGTTAACTTAATATATTTCAGCACTATTGACACTATAGCCACCCATTGTTTTCTACCACTTTGTAAATTTATTTTGATGATAAAGATAACATATAGAAAAACAAGTCATGCTTTCATAGTTTTCCTTTTTTGCCTACCAATCCATTTAATTGAGGCAGTAGTACTAACTACTGTGCAGTAGACAATTATTGGTCAAGTCCCTTAAAACAGATATTTTACTTTTGCCCAGTCTATCCTCTTTCTTACACCCCCTCAGAAAATGGACACCGAGCTGATCTACACAGTACAAAAGACAAAGGAGTCAATTCTTAAACAGTCATTTTATATTTGAATAAATATACAGGAATCTGTTATTTTCTGTCTGGTGGAACTGAGGTTTGATATTAAATCCCAACTTTATATTTACTTTTAATTCGCTGTCACAACCAATGCTTGCTGGTCATGGTACAACATGTGCATCTGCTGACAAATAAACCAGCCTTTAGAACAGTCCCTTAGATGTGTATTCTGTTAGGTGGTTGCTAACTGCCTTGATCATGATGTGACTTTTGTTGTGACATGTTGCATCTAGTTGAGTAAAATGTATCCTTTCTATTGCTACTGACTGAATGCAGAATCTGCTACTTTTTCACTGCTCTTCTTAATTTCATAGATCAATAACTGACCCTATTTTTACTTTTGCTGCTTAATCGCAGTGAACTTGCCACATTGGGGGTAGGACAATGTTTATCTGCCATATTCTCTGTATGTATTCACCACTAACAAAAGTGATTAAATCTGCTTTAAGTAATACATTTAATACGCTTTTATGTAATTTCTAATCTTGGAAATTAAATTTATATATGCTGATATACCCAATTATGATATTGCAGTTTACAGAAGAATTGTCAGAATGTCTTGAGCAGATTAACTATAATATAGGGGACGGGTCACTAATTTTATTTCAGAGTTCCAAATATATGTAAATGTAAAATTGGACTGATGTCAACTGTCAGAATATAAAATACATAAATAACTATTATAACTTTGTATTAATTGATGTAAGTTAACTAGCCTCACCAGTTATGGAGTATTGAGGTAAAGTGACAGTCCCTTGCTATGCAGCAGCTGCAAGTAGTGGAGAGATGCCTTAATAAGGGATGAGGGTCATGCATAGAGGTGTAAAATAATAGATTATGAAATTTATCTGCCTTATCTGACATTGTAAATGATTAAGGTGCTGACAATAACATTTTCACTGCTTTCCATAACTAAAATATTTCACATTTATCCTAATGGGGAACACTTGTTTCGAGTGCAGTGAATGAAGCTTGAGCAGTTTTGAAATTACTGATGACTTCTACTGGGGACCCAGCCACTACCGCCAGCTGTAGTGCCTCGGATCTCCAGGCCACCAGCAACATTGAACCGGGACACACACCAGAAGCGCAGTAACAATAAGTGGCAAACTTAAGTCTATCTAAGACCATGCAGTGCGTAGTTCAGTTATCCTCTGCCTTGAAAAGGATCCTTGCAACTGTCACCACATATGGACCACTCAAGCATCTACTTCTGATGGTCCACTAAGGCCACCCTTAAAACCGTTTACATGTAGACAGGGGCCTCAGTGCCTTCTCAGATTCCAGTTCATTCCCATCATTATCCATTTTGAGCCCAACCCTTTGGCCTGGCTACAGCACCAAGAGTATTCACAAAGATCACGCAAGGGATGGTAGCCCTTCTCATGTCAAGAGGGTGACAGTCTTCTCTTTCCTGAATGATCTGCTGATCAAGGTGAATTCCTTGGCCTTGCTTCAGTCGCATGTTTGGGTTACCGCTTCGGGTTTAGAGACTGACTGTTGGATAATTAACTACAGGTGATCCAACCTGACCCATTCCCAGCATTTGATCTTCCTGGGCCTTCTGTTCCCAGGGTCTTTGGACCTGGGAAGAATCCAAGCTACTGATCAATATGCTGAAACTCAGAAGTATTCAGCGCTCTAGCCACAGGGCACAAGTTTGAGGAAGGACCATAAAGGGTCAATCGAACAATGCCATGATGGTGTCTTAGCTAAATCACCAGGGGGGCAAGAAGAGAGCCCTGGCAATGAGAGAGACTGTCTGAATTTTTCATTTGGTGGAACAGAATGTACCAGCCATTTAAGCAGTCTTTATCACATGGGTAGAGAACTGTGAATCAGACTTCCTCAGCAGGTCCTTCATCCTGGAAAATGGTCCTTTCACCAATAGGTATCCCAGCAGCAAGTACTATGGTGGTGTCTTTATGGTGAACCACAAAGTTAAGCTCTTCTGCTTCAGAACAAGGGATCTGCAGGCATTTTTACTAGACATCATGTCGGTTCCTTGGAATTTCCAAAGTAAAAAGAAGATGGAGTTCAGGTGATTCTTATGGCACATGACTGGCCCAGGAGGTCTTGGTACACCAACATCCTAGGCATAGCAAAAAACCCAAAATGGCACCTTCCTCCAAGACCAGACCTGTTAAGCTAGGGCCCTTTCTTCCACCAGAGTATACATCTGGTGGAAGAAGGGGCCCTGTATTTTTTTCTTTTATTACATTATGAAAGTGCATTGACATTTTATCACTATTATTGAATTGATAATCATCTGTACTACATCTGTTGTGCTTTTACTTGTTCACTGCATAAGGGTCCCATTTATCAAGATTGGCCACCTTGATAATTGACCAATACACTACTTATTGAAGTGCTCAACTGAATAATTCTATCTAAGGGTCAGACTCATAACTGATTGTTTGAGAACATTCACCGTTAGTTTATGTACATCTCATCTTTCTGTCTTTTCTCATCTGAATATGTTTGGCATAAATGCATGGTACCACCATAATCTTCTATATCATTGGTAATTGTAACATGATTATGTTTATGGAAGTTTGATCATATCAACATTTAAAATCATACTATCAGACGCCTTGGGAAACTCCTTGTACAATTGTTAGTTAGAAGAGTTGGAACCCCCTCCCCCCCATCCGCCATACACAATATCTTGGGAAGCACAGACAACTATTTTTTTTCCTTACATACAATAGTTTGAGGTACTAGTATTATCCACAAAGTTACTGATGGAATGATGATACATGATCAAACAGTACTCGTTTTTGTACAGTTTTGGGCACAGCCTGGCAGGAGGTAAACTAGCCCTCTTTTCCGACCAGGCCCCAAGAAGTCTGAAATATTTAATTCAAAGATTATCAGGAAGTGAGTTGTTTTTTAAACTTGGATTTTAAATGCAATGCAAAGTTACATTTACACTAATCTGTTACATCCTAATACTTGTATCCTGAATCTACATTATTTAGACAGGTTCCTGTCTCTCTAACAAGTGACAACAGGTAACAACCTCTTGCTGGGCTTTCAGGCCAAAGCAGGTTTTTGTCACTTCTGCGTTGAAAAAGATCTAATTAGGCTAATTGGGGTTTCCACTAACAAAGTTACAAAACCAAATCATGACATACTGTCTCAGAAGCTACAAATCAATACCTCAGAAATTAATTAATTTCCTATACAGAAATACAATATAATAAAATCGGTACATTTGCAAAGATAAAAAGATACACCGTATCTCTAATTAAAATAGATATCTACAATAAGTTATTCTTGTGTTATCCAGCCACACAAGGGGTTCTCTGACACTGGCGCCCAAACCTTGATCAAAGCTCAAAAACCTGTTTTAGTTAGGAATTATAGAAATATTTAAATGTCCTTGGGTGTTTACTTATCTGCGGGTTTGAAAAATTGGAGATGTTGCCTATAGCAACCAATCAGATTCTGGTTCTCATTTATTTAGTACATTCTACAAAATGACAGCTAAAATCTGATTGGTTGCTATAGGCAACATCTCCACTTTTTCAAACACACAGTTTAGTAAATATACCCTCTCGTGTGAATTGAAGGTGTTTCCTACCTTTTCATTCAGGTTGGACAGGTTACTTCTATTCCTGGAGAAGAGTCTGGAAAGAGGTTAAAAACCTGGCTCCTTGAATTTTCGGGTCCCCGTCCTGTTTTATTTTCGAGAAAAGTAACACTTACCTGACGTTCAGACCTTCTTGCTGGGAGTGAGGCATGTGTAGACTCAACTTTGCAGAATATCCTTCTTTTGAGTCTGAGTTGAAGTACTTTATGTGGAAGATCACTTTCCTGTTTGATATCTCCACAGCCCGTAAAGAGAGTTTCAGAGTGGGGGGACTCCCATCTTCCACAAGGATTGGGTTCTGCTTATAACTAAGCCTGCCCTTCAGCCCAAGTTGGCCTCCAGTTGCCACCTGAACGAAGATACTGCGATTCCGGCCTTGGGCCAGGATAAGTGTCCAGAGGAAGAGGGCTCCCTGGACTTGGTTAGGTACTCACATATTTACATGGACAGGACTGAGGATTTACGCCGTACGGATGACCTCTTGGTCCTATATGATGTCCACACGAGAGGCTGGCCAGCCTCTAAGAAGACCATTGCAAGGTGGATTACTTTAATAATTTACCAGGTTAACATTGTGGGGGGGCTGCGCATTTCATTAGATCGGCCAGTGTCTCTTTGGCAAAACAGCACAGGGCCTCTGAGCAGCTGTGTAGTACAGCTATCTGGTCCTCAATGCACACCTTCACAAATTTCTACAGATTTTATACCTTTGCCTCCAAAGGTGCCATTTTTGGAGATAAAGTGATGCACACCATGACTTCTGAGCAAGCACCCTTCCTTATGTACAGCTTTGGAACTTCCATAGCGTTCCAGTGTCCCCCATTCGAATGAATGAGGAAATGGGATTTTTGTACTTGCATGAAATTCTTTCCTGAATCGAATGGGAGACACTAGATGCCCTCCCTGTATGCTCTTTGTTTTTGTTCCTTTTTTCTTTCTCGTTTTCTTATTTGTCACTGTTATCCTTTTGTTAGGATTCTGATTCTCTCTTTTCCCTCTTGGTTCTGTCCTTGGGGGCTTTGTGGAACAAATATTAAGATCTATAGGTCAGCCGATGGGGTATAGACGGGGAGAAACTTCAGCTGTGCCGGTTTTAAGTGCCCAAGCTCCAGTCACTGCACTCTAAAACAAATGGGGAACACTGGGGTATAGAGAAAACCATAACATTATCTCCACTGTCATTATTAGGTTCTTACCTGGGACATTGGTAAGATAAATATACAGAAGCTACCTAATTTAAAAGGAATCTCCTCTCTGCAATCTGGAGCCCTAAAACCAGAAGAGAACCCCAGCTTAAACATTAACTTCAAGATCCAACAGTTTGCAATATCAGGTCTGTATAATTTTTTAGAGTTTTGCAAATCAGTCTGCGCTCTTATATCTTGCTCATGCTTGCTTGGCTACCCCACCCCACAAGTAGCCAATTAGCATTATCTTAATTATATAATCTGCTTGATGCACATAAACATGTAGAACAATACATAAACCATAGAGGACTATATTTTTAAGAGCTTATAATCTAGAGCAAGGTTTCTTAGCCAGGGTTTATGAACAGTTGTTCTTCCTGTTAATTTGACATTTTCAAATTATGTTATTTTGGTATGTAGTAGAGTAATAGTTACTATTACACTTGGTCTTCAATTGCAACGTTACAACTTTAGAACAGTTTCAAATGTACCTTTTCCATTATAATTATGGATATCTGTTGAAATATAGTAGCATTTTAAAGGTAACTCCACAATTTTCTTTTATTTAAACAAACATTTTTTCATATTAAAGCTTTATTTGCACTTTTTATTTTTTCAGGAAGTAGACATTATGGGTCTCTTCCGTATGGGGAGTCTACTTATTTGTAAAGCTTATTTTCATGTTTCTTTCATGTGTAGTAAATTCATCTAATGCAGAAAAATTTTGGGCTTGCACTGTTTTGTGAGACAGTGGTTTTGTAGCTTTTATCAGATTTTCAAAGGTGTCTGTCGCCCATTAAATGCAATTTAGCTAGGGGTTGTGTATCTTGTTCCACAATGACTTTACTGTTAAAAGGCCATTCTGTACACATTACCTTGTATTAGACCTCTGGCCCTGCTTATTGCTATTCATTGTGTATAACATTCACCTTTTATATTTTTGCTGTACTTAAAGTAAATGAGAAATTACATTGAAGTAAATGCTAGTTCCTATATATTGTTTCTATCTGTAGATACATTGATATTATCATCGAAATGGAAGTATGATAGGCCTGTGACTTGGCCAGCTGCTAATCTGTGCTGGTCAATACCATTTGAGGAATGGGATTTTAATGGGAACTTGGCTATAATGGTTTTGGTTGTTGTACTACTCGTTTAAAACTTGTTGTTTTCAGTAGTTTAATAATATTTGTTTATGAAGTTCATTTACCAGAAATTAATGGTAATTACAAATATTATCAAAATGAAATACAATTATATTCTGTCAAAAGAAACAGTCTGAAATTTGCTTGGTTAGACTAACCTATTTAAAAACAATGATTTTAAACAGTCATTTGCATATCACTCCATACTCCTTAATACTGCATACAGACCCAAATGGGGGGTGGGGAGATAAATATTGCATAAATTGGGAGCACTAAGACCGCCTTTCAAAATGTTCTGAACACAACTCTATCTGCAGGACTAAAGGTGAATCGACTGGATATGTACGGTGAAAAATACAAGCCTTTTAAAGGAGTGAAATATCTCACAAAAGCAGGAAAGTTCCAGGTGCGCACATAACACATGCTACATCTATACTGCAAGGAGGAGGAGTACACAAGGCCTATTCCAACCCTGAACATGTCTCCAAATGTTTTCACTTGTGCCTAGTAACAGTACAGATTCAAATTGCGATTTAGGGACTCTAGAAATAGGCAGTAGTGGAAATGCCAAAATATAAAAGGGAACAATCTGGTTATTCCACAGAACTGAATATATATACATTTATTATATGGGGTGACATTGAATTGTGCCTTCTCCAAATAATGAATGAGTAATGTTACCTGCCAGTAGGGTAATGGAATAAAATAATGGATCCAAATCAATTCTAAGTCCTTTTTTATGCTGCTGTTTTTTATAGGAGTAAAGACAAATACCATAATCATCAAATATCTGCCAATTTCAACATTGCAATGAAGTTCTTTAATGTAGAATTTTTTTTTATTTTTTTTGACCATCTATAAAAAAAAAAAGTGCTATTCATGTATTATACATATCTCCATTGTATCTATTGCATGTGTGAGGCCAAAACTACATTGTAGTCATCTAAAGCTGGGGTACACACTACAGTAATTATCGTGTAGTTCACACAATAAATGTGACTATTTGGTCAGATATCGCATTAGTGTGTACTCTCCTATGATCATGTTTTATCGTACCAAAACACACCGTATTGTTTGATTTGGTTTTCTAAAATCCCACATTTGCCCGACCGTTTCATTGATCGTTATTTTTGGGAAGTGTGTATGGACTCCCAACCAGCACTGTAGGCAGATCTCTATAGTGTGTGCAGACACTACTTTCAGTAGCTGTTATGAGATACGAAGAGCATAGATCTGCAGGTAAATTATGTAGGTGTGTACACATAAATCGGCATGCTCATTCGGACATTATCATTGGTAAAATTGTTACACAATTTGCATCTGCAGTAATTTTATGTAGTGTGTACTCAGCTTTAAACTAGTTTTTATTTGTGTATCACATTTTATATTCCGTGTATAAGATGTATACACACCACTGTAATAGAACACTGTCTATTATGTTAATCTTTATGAAATATCCATTATTCTTGCCTTTATTCCAGCATAAGCAAATGTATTGAGCCTTTCACTGACCTAGGTTTGTCCATTGAAGGATTTCTTTTTTTTTTCTTTTCACCTGTACCATCAGCAAAATAGCTGGTATCAGAATGTTGGAAAGTGTTAGATTGTGGTTTATGTTTAAAACTTAAAGGAAAAAAAGAGTGATAATATAATTGGTGTCATCATGTATTTAAATTATGGTTTATGTAACACTGCTTCATGTGTACATGAAGATAGATGTGAAAAGCCAGAGTGACTTCTTGTAATATGGTTTGGGTATAAAATGTTTAAATTAAAAAAAAAAAAAACACACCCTACTGAACTAATGTTGTGATTGAATTATTTAGCTTTAAAATTCAGTTTGTAATGTTCATAACTACATATTTAAAAATCTCCATACCTTCACAGATATATTTTTTTAAAACTTTCTATTCTTCCCAAAGTAGATTAATTTTTATACTTGGGTTAAGTCTATTGTTGGGGGACACTGGAGTGTATATATAGTGCAGCCAGGAGCACGGACACTACAAACTATTTGAACCGTAGCTCCTGCAATTCTATACCAGGTACCCACCAGAGCCTGTTATTTTTTAATCAAGCCTCAGAGGCAGGGCCGCACTAAGGGTATTGGCCAGTTCCTCCTATGGACCTCATTGAGGAACAAAAGACTTTCTTGCTAATATCATATAAGTCATGACAGCAGTCAGAGACAGTCTGCCTCTGGAGACCTATCCTCTTCCAAGTACAGAATCACTTCCAGTCTATTCTGAACACCTCACAATTAGAGATGAGCGGGCTCGGATTCCGCTAAGAATCCGAGCCCACCCAAACAGTGCGGATCCGAACGGGATCCGAGCACTGTTCGGATATTTCCGACTGGCAAAAAAATGAAAATGAGGCTCTGTCGTCCAAGTCTCGCGTCGAATCTCGCGAGGGGTGGGGGAGGGAGGGCCCAGAACAATTCAATCTTGTACCTCTTTTTTTGGCATTATGTGCTCAAGCTACCTCGGTGCAACCTTTTGGCCTAAAAACAATATTGTGAGGTGTTCAGAATAGACTGGAAATTAGTGGAAATGATTGTTATTGAATGTTATTGAGGTTAATAATAGCGTAGGAGTGAAGAAAAAAACACAAAACTGGTTTTTAGCACTTTTTATGTTTCTTTCAAAATCCGAATCCAAAACCTTTGGTCAGGTGTTTTGCGAAGCAAATCCGAATCCAAAACACGAGACACCAAAAGTGGCCGGTACACATCCCTACTCACAATATTGTTTTTAGGCCAAAAGGTTGCACCGAGGTAGCTTGAGCACATAATGCCAAAAAAAGAGGTACAAGATGGAATTGTTCTGGGCCCTCCCTCCCCCACCCCTCGTGAGATTCGACGTGAGACTTGGACGACAGAGCCTCGTTTTAATTTTTTTGCCCGCCGAAAATATCCGAGCAGTGTTCGGATCCCGTTCGGATCCACACTGTTTGGGTGGGCTCGGATTAGCGGACTCCGAGCCCGCTCATCTCTAGTTAGAAGATATCAGAGATTGTATGATTTTTCTTAGGGCAAAATTTTGTTTGTTTTTATATTTTTTGGGGGGAAGTTTAGGAGTGAAGAATCTTCTGGATCAGTATTTGAAAGGATTCATAGTGTATCCCTGCAGTTCCTGGCAGCGGTAGTGGAATTTAATAATTGGTCCCAGAAAAGGAGTAGACAGGCCCCCACCACAGATGAAGCTGGGTAGGCAGAAAGCCAGTCAAGACGTGATAGCTGAGCATCTGGCAGTCCAAGCCTATCTCCCTCACTTAATACCTCCCCCTAGAGGCAAAAAAGATTGCACTCTGCGTTATTAGATCATTGTTTTTCCTGTAGGAACATTTCTTGAGAAGTTTTAAACCTTAGCTCTTGGAGCATTAATGAGAGGCACCCCTTGCCCCTGTATTCTGGCTGATCTTATCCATCTCGGGTCCAAATAAGACTACTTTGGGAGGGTAAAGACTCTAAAATTCACTTAAGACTCCTGTGGCTGGATCATGTAGAAATAACTTATCGAAGATATTTATTTTAATTAAGAGTGCAATGCACCTTTGTATATTATTGCAAATGTACTTATCCTTTTATAGTGATATGCATTTTGTATGGAAATGTATTAACTTCTGAGACAGTTGGTCATTTTTGGGTTTTGCAACTGACTAGAGACAAGTAATGTCATATGAACTAGACCTTTTCATCGCTCACTGACAAAAATGACTGCTGAGCCTGCAAACCAGGAGGTGGTAATTATATTTGTTGGCAGACTCACTATGAAAGTGATCACAGATGAATGAATTTTGCAAGTTAAACTGCTTTCAAAGCCCCACTATAGTGGGGCCGCTAATAGTAGTGTTAAACTCCTCCAGGCTGCTTTATGTGCAGGATGCATGAATCAGTCTGGATTGGTTAAACGGGCAGGAGGCTGGATTACCTCCTGCCAAGCTAGTGTACAATTTTTTTTTTCAAGAGCCCTGTTTTACACCGAAATGCATTATACCATCTGTACTTCTGGATATCACTAATACCTCAAATTAGGACACATGAGCAAATAAAACATCACTGCTTAAAGAACCTGCTTTGACAACTGCTTACTCTGCTGTAGTTCCTGTCACTTGCAGATTAGACCAAATCTAATCAGTTATCCACCTGTTCTGAGGGTGTGACCCTGCTTCCAGTACCAACACTCTCTGCTACCCTGCAGCTCTGGCTAGTGTGATAGGCCAGGGGAACCATCCACAGCAACCCTGCTCTGAAGAAAAAAAGGTCATGAGTACCAGCAAAGGAGTACAATAGTAGCAAATGCTACCCAGAAGGATGCAGTTCTTGGTGCTGCTAAGGAGCCTAATGGTGGCAGCAGCAGCAAAAGACCCTCCTTACTTCAGTTAGAGGGCACAGTTGGGATAAAGAAAAGGGGATGGTGGCAAGGCAAGCCCAGCAGATCCCCCCATTAACACAACAGGGTGCCGTAGAAGATCGATCCTGTCACAACTCCACATCTGCCGCCGACACATTACACCAATTCAACATGCAGAGACTGCATCCCACAAGTAGTCTGTGGCTCCCTGAATTTGCTCTACTAAAGGCAGCAAATTCAGACCCTGGTCTGCCAGCTATCAAGTCCTGTCAGCTGTTCAGACCACCTTTCCACAGCTTTATTAACTTATTCTTAAAGCTGCGCCCCCTCCCCTTCCCTCCCTTATGTGAAGTGACAATAAGGCAAGGTTGGAATACAATAAACAGAACAGTCAAAAGAATAGGTAAACCTGCCATACATTCCCAACCCAGTAAACAGTTATAGTTTTGTGGGAATGGGGTTCTGAGTGAGTTCTAACACTCGGCACCAGAGATATAGAAAGGGAGAGCTGGACAGGAGATTTTCCGCCGCTTCTGGTGTGCTTCACATACAGAGTGCACTTGCCAAGGAGGCAAAAGCACAAAAATAACTTCCGCCCCAAATGACACCCCCATCAGACCAACCCTGTGGCTAGCAAGGCCTTATTGTATCAGTAACCCCTACCTGACCAGCACATCCCTTATAGAAGCAGCCTTAGAGATCAATGCAGCTTTAATTACCGTATCTCTTCCAAAACAATGCTGGGAAAGAATTCTAATTACCATATTGCCTCCATGCAACCACAACATGGGGCTGTGACTCCTCCCAGAGTAATAAACTGCTGGGGGTGGGGCAGTGGCAACAGCTGCACCTTCGATCCCCACTCCAGCATTGTACAGGTGTCAGTGTTGTGCAATACATTGCCCCCTTTAGACTGATTTATCTGTTGCATATGCTACCAGTAATACAAATTAAATAAATATTAAATAAACTTAATAAAACTGAAGTAGTGGTTTGGCATGGCTCCTGCACTGTAGGGCACATTAAAAAAAAAAAATAGGGGGGAGAGCTACAGTTCAATTTCAGATATTTAAAGTTGGGATGGGATATCGAAAGAAAACATTGGTTGTTCTGTTGTTTTAAACATTGGTTACAAAACATTGTTTAGTCCTAAAAAAAACTGGCTACTTAAACATATAATACACTAATAAACTTCTGAAATCATCCTTCTGTTTATCTAAATGTAGGCTCAGTGTGTGTGTAAATATATATACACACAAATTATAAAGATGTACACATTTTTTAGCAGTACAACATGTTTTTGGGATAAAGCAAAGTTGTTATTGAAGAAAAAAAACACGAAGCATTTACAACAACAAGTAAAATTTTAATGAAAGAGGTCTGCTTATCAGTCTCCTTTCCTGCAAATGAACCTGGTACAGGAGTCTGCAGCACGAGGACGTTTGCTCTCAAGGTAGCACTTTAAATTAGATGTGTCTTCACATGTTTTCATGTGCTTCCTGCAGTATTTGCAAATAGCTGTCTTGTGCTCATCATCAGCTTTCCTTTTAAAGTGTTCCCACTTTTGGATGGTGGCATTTTATTTTTAATACAACACTAGAGACAGAGTAATGAAGTAGTGTGGTGTTTTGCGCTTTGCTGCTGGCGGCTCCTGCTGTTGGTAGCAGCCAGTGGTACAATACAATACATTAATGTCTATCCTCTCCATGTCCTGATTCGATTTGCACAGGCACAAACAATACACACTGACAAACTGACAAACAGACTCTCTCCATCTCATAAGTCTCACGCAGTCTTCTCTTTTAGCCTTTAATTTATTTATTTTTTCCTCTCTTTTCATCCACACACACTCTCCACTCCTCCTCCCTTCACTCTCTCTGTCTCAGGACACTCAGTCTGCTCCTCACCGATGACAACGCTGTGTCTGACTTATGCAGAAAACACAGTGAGTAACTGACACTCACTGCTCAATTACCAATAGCTGCCAGTCAGGCTGCCCACCGAAACCCCCCCCCCCCCCCCCCCGTCCAATGTGTTGCTGCTGATTGGCTCACCAGAGTGTCTTTCACTCTCAGCCCCCACCCCAGCAACAGTATGCACGCTACCATCCCTAATTTAAAGTGCCTGCGCTCCTGGCTGCACTCTTAACCCAATGTCTCCAGTGTTACAAAATAGGACGTAGGAGAAGCTATACAGTACACTGGCAGGACGACCTGTCAAGAAAGCACAAGGATGAGACCAATGAAATGTAAATGGCTTAGAAATATATTTCCACAGCATCATTACTTATTTAAAGTTGTGTGTTCTTATGGATGGATCTATATTTATTTTTTTCTTAATTAGCTTTTATGAATATACAAACCGTTGTATGGCTGAGTATATTTTGTGTTTTCCAGATAAATGTTTGCACATGTTAATGGAAAAGAAGATGAGTTTGTGCTGCCAATTAAATACAGACATTACTTAAGATTTCAGTATATAAATGGTTTATTTCTTGGTTTGTAGTGACCAAACAAAACACAATTAGATTAGATATTCAAGGTACAGATCACCTTGTTCTTAAAATGTGTCCCAGGACATAGGGCAGGTATGATGTTAATTTACCCATTTTACTCCTTGAAGGGCCCCCCCCTTAACAACAAAAGTTTGACTAGCTTAGTAACTTTTTTTGTTGGTTTTTACAGTACGTAGTGGCTACAGCCAAGAAGTAACAGTCTTGTTGTCACTGAATTGCTCTATTAGAGGTTAGCATGCGTAAAAAGGCAACATGGCATTTTCCATTCAAAGAAGAAAAAAAAAAGGACTTAATTAGCGCAGTGTAAACTAGAACCATACACAAGAGCACAGCAAGATTTGGCTAGAAGTGAAGGCATACCAGCCTTGGGATGCAAAAAAAACAAAAAACTGTTACTTGGGTCAAGACTAGCCAATATCCTGTTCACATACTTGTGACTGTTCTGATGCATTCAGCTTGTTATGTAAACACCCATTTATGTGACGTGGAAGAGTAGGATATAAAAAGGAAATTTGCTCTTTCAGTTCAAGATGAAAAGCTGAACATTCTTGTGTGTGGACCTAAAAAACCCAACATTAATGGGATTGGAGGCCTCAATTTGTCACTAAGGATTAAACATGATGCTACATAATGTTTTCAAGGGAGAGCAAAAAGGATAAGTAGCATATAATGCTACCCACAATAATGTTTTTTGGACAATCTATGATCTTTGTCCTCCAAACCATTCATACATAATTTAAGCACATCCCAATATCTCTGAAGAATTGTCCCATGATAGTCAGATTCAGATTTTAAATTTATGTTCCAACTGCAACATTTCATTTTATATAAAAAGCAGACATCTACCAGGAAGTATAAATGATCACCAGCAATATCCTCATACCATCATTACTGGCATTGCATCACACATAAGGTAGAAGTGCTAATATTATACATTCTTCATCTCATTGTACTGCTCTCCTACTCAAAAGGACACTTAATTAATATTTGTACAAAGTCTACAATTCTCTGCATAGTTTGAGAAAAAGAAATTAAGAAATAACGTGGATCTTAATGGATGCAAATAACACTAAATTAGAAAAAAAAAAAAAAAGTATGGCAGATTAACAAGCATTTAGTGTTATATTTGCTCGTGATGCTTGCATTATACTTTCATTATCAGTGTGCATAAAAATATGAAGGCAGTGCTATGTATGTTGGTGGTAAATATGTAATGAACATCAGGTTATGAGATCTGGTGTATTGCACATGGACTGGTCTCTCCCAGAGCAAACACAATGCTAAGGTCACTCCATGGTAAAGAAATGCACTATGGGGAACAGATATAGCCTGAAGCCCATAAAAATATCAAAATGGTGAGTTAAGCAACTTACTGATGGAGGAGCCTAAGGATTGCTAGACAAGACTTGGTACCAAAATAAAAAAAAATAAAAAGTCTTAATTGTCTTTAGGCTCATTTAGAAAGCAAATTCCTCATCAGTGTGTGATTAGACTGTATTTGTGTGCTTTTTATATTCGGCGTTTGAATAGTTTGGCTCCCAGTGAAGTGTTACTGGTACCATGGAGTTTTACGGGCCCAACGCAGCGTGAATCCAGCATCTGTCCGGATCTTGATGGATGCTGCTTCAGCCTCTCTCACAGTCTCTTTTACTGACTGCATGAGGTTCTGTGCATTATGTACAAGCATTTCTGTTGCCTGAGACAGAAAATAAAATAGTAGTTTATAATACATCCATAATAATGAACCACAAACATAAACTAAAATTTAATCAATCTGTGATAAACATGAAGTTATAAATGGTAGGTATCTAAGAATGTTCTTGTGTACATAAATGAAGTCAAAAATTAAGAAATAGATGTCATACTGGCACTAGTATACTGGAGGGTCATTTAAAAAAATAAAATTAAAATTATTTGATAGGAGATAAAGTTCTTGTATGAATGGGAATTTGCTACATTATACAGTAACATTCTATCTATATCCTTGCTAATCTCCACACATGAAATAATCCCGTATTGATAAATTCATATTGCCATTTATTGCATATGAGTTTTAATATAAAAATGAAATTACTTTTTTTTCTACACTGTGTTTTCACATTTATAAGGCTAGGAGGACACAAGCAATTTTAGATTAAGTCCTGAAGACTGAAAAATCACATAAGTATCATGCTCCCCACACCTCTTGTATTGTAAGCTCATTTGGGCAGGGCCAGTTTTAGCTTCTATTTCATGTCATCGTATATAACTTGTTGGTGTCAATACTCAACGCTAAACAGAGGGGATCATAAGTCAGTGCTTTATAAATAAAAAGATAATGCAACATTACAGTATTTTATGTAATTAATCATATGAGAATAACCACCTAATGAAGAAGAAAAAAGTTTAATGAACAACGTCCTGCCTTAGATCCAGTGTTAGTCTCTTCGCCGATGCAGATAAATCCGATGCGGAGGATGACAAAAGAAAACCGATTTCAGAAGAAAACGACAAGAATATACACAGACTTACCTGATCAGCGACTGTCCACATATTCGATCCTAGCAGAACACTGACAGGAGGTTCTTCCGAATGCACAGGTGTCCGGCAGTAGTGTCTGCCGTCAGTGCGCCCTCAATGATTTTTCATTTAAAGCGGCAATGTCAGGACCACGCAGGTTAACTGTTGAGAGGGGTCCCGAGATTGCCGCCTTAAATAAAAAATCATTGAGGACGCACTGCGGTTGGACACTACTGCCGGACACCTGTGCATTCGGAAGAACTTCCTGTCAGTGTTCTGCTAGGATCGAATATGTGGACAGTCGCTGATCAGGTAAGTCTGTTTATTCTACTCGTTTTATTCTCAAATCGGTTTTCTTTTGTAGGTGTCCTCAGAGTTGGATTTATGAGCATCGCCAACGCGTACCCCACTCCTTAGATCACCTATGAGCTCCTGAATAGATGATGAATCATTCATCCCATTAAACGCTACGGTGAAGATAAATTGCCCAAGTGTTATTTGAGATTCTAGAGATTAGAAATAACTTGTGTATTACAACACTATATATATAAAACAATACCTTAAAAAAAAAAAACAGTCTTTCAGAGATTAATAATTTGATCACTCAACTAAAAATTTAGCACTACCCTAAAGCCTGATTTTGTCTATCTCACCTGCTCAGACTCTTCATCACTGATGTTGGTCCTTCCCAGCATAGTGGCCTTAACAGTGCTGAGAATCTTTAGCTGGGTGCTGATAGTTGGAATCCTCTCACACACCTGCAATGTATATGGGATATCATGGGAATTATTTCATGAAAATGTTCAAATATTTTTTAAATTCATGCACAAAAATGTATACCTGTACTGTAAAGTGTAGAAAAAATGCAGCACGCTGCACTCCTAAAAATACTTCAAAACACCTGTATTCATCAAAGCTCATCATTTATTTTTTTTATTGATAGGGGCAGATTCAGTTCAAAATTATAATCCACAGAGTGCCTCCGGAACAACTGCAATGTTGGGATATCGTAGCACCCAGACATGTGTGCAGCCGGACATCGTGCTGTTTGGTGGCACATACCATTGAATTGCCCCCAAATGTTTGCCCTTGCACACAGAAACAAAAGCATGAAAGCCACATTATGCCATTTGCTTATTGCAAGTCTTTATACTCTTCTATTCACATGACAAGACTTTCTTTCACATTGTTCGAAATTTCCCATTATAAAACTTACCAATGGAAGCTTAACTTTAGTGAACAACCAAGAAGGGCTTTTAAGAAAACAGGTTTGTTAATTTTAAAGGGGAAAATAAATATTTTGATCTGTTGAGTAAAGAGAACTGTACAGTCCTGGCTTTTTGTAAGTTAATCACTACGTGCTGCCTTTTAGCTGTGAAAAAAACAGTCTCACATTCTGATACACTAACTGGGATTAATAAATCTGTCCTTTTAGTAGCAGTGTAACCTGCAGATTATTTTTATATCCATTGTCTGTTTATATTACAAACAAAAACAGCCATAAAGAACAAATAATTAGCATTGCTCTTATTCTATACATCACAATACTGACAAGTTTGAGAAAGCATATTCTGGTAGTTCCCAAAAGTGGATATTATAATATAGCAGCGAAAAATATCAGTTCACAGATATGTTCTCCTACATTGAGTTTTAAAGGAAATGTCATTCCTAAATGACTAAACCTAGACTGACTAGTCGATATTGTACAATTCATAAAAATACATTTTCATTTACCTGTAGCAAGTTAGTACGGATCCTCTTATCTGTGCACTGTTTAGCCACTTCTTTGGCCAATTTGGTCACCTCATCTGAAGCTTTAGCAATGTCCTTGGCACACTGAATAAGGGCTCTCTTGTTCCCGCTGCCTCCTCTCACAAGACGAGACATTTCTGCCATGAGCAGAGCCATGCGCTTAGCTGCTGCGATGATATCGTTACCCTGCAATGGGAAGCAGTCAGGGTAGATGTGTAAGAAACCCATTTAATTGCTACATTGATCACCCACATTTGTGCTAGGCAGCAATGTACAAAAGTAACTTCAGGAAAGAAACCTACAGCATTAATTTGCAAGGACTAACTCAGTAAAACAAAGCAGTTGGATCTATATTACTTGTCTGGTTAGCAGAATATAGGTGGAAATAAATAGTGCTCTAGCTTCATGTGTTTCTCTCAGTGGCATAAGTGGAATCTTGCCAATTTAAAAAGAACTCGTTATTTTATCCAATTCCAGATTTTAGACTGTTAACAAAATGAATTTATGTAGGACATTACTCTTAAATGATTGTTTTTGTAATATATTTAAAATCTTCTGAAATTCTGCCACAGAAACACCAATGAGAGGTGCTAGAAACAGACTTGTTAGACTTCCAGTATTAAAGATACCTGCATGTTGGAAAACCAAGACTTTTCACATACCACAGTTAAAAATCAGTGACACAAAACACTGAGGGGTACAAGAAACACGTGTAAGTGTGGACAGTTAAGGATGCTGTAAACAAATCTGTCATATGGAATGGTTTTCAATGCAGGATACAAACAGCAGAACAGTCCCACACGTGAGTCGTCCTGCCAGACTGCACTGTATGGAGATTTGCACGCCGTGGATTAGTACTAAACAAAGCAATACAGTTACATGCACCGATGGAAACAGTTAGTAATTCCACACCTGCAAGTAAGGTAATATGAGGCTGTGAAATAGTGGGAAGGTTCTACATTCAGCACCCATAAAGACTACTCAAGCATTTTTACCCAAGAGAGCAAATAGGTATTCTAAAGAACATTAAAATAACACCAGGTTTGGATTGCGTTTTAAAGGATAATTCCACAAACATTGAAAACACAGTTTTGAGTGGAAAATATTAAGTAACCCCACAGATTGTAAGATTGCAAGCAAAGCCTTCTTAACTCAGTCTGTACTACCCAGTATTGTTTATTACTGTGTATGTTCCTAATTGTAAAGTGTTACGGAATTTTCTCACACTATATAAATACATTTTGATGATACTGATGATAGTTACTCAGGAGTTCAGCCTTCAAGGTGGGTATCTAAAAATATTTTCACACAACCAATGTTGCTCCTTCTGAGTGTTTGTGAACAACATGCTGCCTATCAGAAAAGAAAAAAAAAGACTTGGTCAGCAGGAGTAGGTCAAGTACAGCAGACATTGTTGCAGCCCCTTTTGTCCTTGCTGACCTGGTCTTTTCTGGGATAGGCAGCTTGTCCACTAAGGTTTGACTGTGAAGGTGCAACAGGACACAAGTCATTGGGGTTTAAGACAGGATTTTAAGTCACTGAATTTTCATTTTGGCTGGAATTTCCTTTAAGGGGCCAGCACTATTATCACTGATTGAACTGCACTCAAAACTGTTATTACATAATAAACTTCTGAGTGAAGCAATAATTTCTTGCATATTAAAATGCCATCAAATTCTTTGTCTTACTATAGTAAAACTTAAGCTACAAAACTGTTTTTTTTTTTAGCATTAAATACTTGCAGTGATATTAGATGAAAGATTCTTTGAAGTAATAAAGGTGCATTTTTTGTCATAGTTATTTAACATATAATAAGTCTCATACATTTTAATGGTTTTATTGTATGCTGCTACTAATTATCAATGTATCAATGTTGGTTTAGGAGTGCAAAACCTAAATCAATAAGCTCAAAAATAATACTTGACTGAAGATAGTTGTTATCTGATGCGTGCCGTCTATTCCAGCTTGTCTGTTAGTTATATCCTAGTTATTTCTAACATGTATATATGCTTGCTCTTATATACCTTATTGTATCAAATACTTATTTATGAGCATAGATCTTTGTTCAGGATTTATAGGCCTTTTTGCAGAGTAAATGCACCTGTACAGCATGCAATCAGGATTGTGAAATCACTTTCCCAGCGCTGAAAGAACTCTGCAAGCATGTTCCATCGAGCAGACGTGACAGGATAAGAACAGAGTTAGAATATTTATTAGGGAATGTGATTTCACGATCCAGATTGCATACTGTACATACACGCCCGCTGCAAATACTCTAAAAAAAATGCAGTTTATGCTTATAGGTCTTTTGCAAAGGCAAACCATTATAGTAGAAAAACTATTACATTATTTTTGATCTAAGGCATATGATCTTAACATATTTACTCACTATTGGATTATTTTTATCGTTGGGCATATAAATGTATAAATTGAATCTGTGCTTACATAATGAATAAGGCATATTGGGTATCATGTTTAACCAGAATTAATCTCCTTACAATTCTTAAATCCTGAACCAAGATCTGTGCTCATAAATAAGTATTTGATACAATAAGGTATAGAGGAGCAAGCATATATACATATTAGAAATAACTTATACCTAACCATCAGGACATACCTAAAACAGACAAGCTGGAATACACTGCACGCATCAGATAACACTATTTTTCAGTCAAGTATTATTTTTGACTTAAGTTTTCTGCTCCTAAACGAACATTGATATATAATTATAAGTACTGTGGAGTGAACAGAATGGTATATGACTTTAAGAGAATGTTGACGGATTAATATCTTCAAAATAATTAATGACATTCATAAAAAGACATGATGAAAGGTTGTATTAAAAAAAAAAAAAAGAAAAGTATATTGTATAGCAAAATTAAGTACAACAGTTTTTATTATTGTTTTTTGTTTTGTTTTCTAAGTGCAAATAATGACTAAAATATTAGACCATAAGTGCCTGACAGAGAATGAACACATTATCCAAGCTTCAATATCTTACTTACAAGTAACATGCTCAGAGGGCTTTTTAGATTTCTCACTATTTTGGGATCAAAAACACTTTTCAAAAACGTTTGTTCCAATTTAAACAGTTTTTTTTCCTCCTATCCCTTCTCCCCTATAACAGTCCAGCACATTCTAATCATAACTGGAAGGTGAGTAAGAGAAAACAAAAACCCACTTTAGTACAGTATCTTATAGACAGTATTAGTCACAGAGAGCGATCAGCAGTCTGCCATAGACAGTGGCTGCAAAAGTATTGCCATGGTTTTGTATTAAAGTAGGCTACTTTGGTGGAGGAATGAATAAGGAAAAACGATAAATCCTTTTAATAATCAACCAAAATCAGGATCAAAGTGCACTAAAATCAGAGTACATTTTAGTCAGTAAATCAGCCATGCTTGACATACATGGAACCACTGATGTACATAACATATTTATCAGTTAAGGAAGCACAGGGTAATTTTAAGGCCTAGCTAACTTTAGAGCCCTACTCAAAGCAAGCAATCAGACTTGCTTTTTGATTTATTTCTATGGGTAAAAAGGACATTATCTGCACCATATTAAAAAATAAACCCTTTTGTGCCTTTATAAATTTGACATAATTATAACTTTTGAATACCATTTTCAAGTTATACAGAAAATATTTCCCAAGACTGCTAACTGTCAAAGACAAGACAATCACACTGCCATTCCAAGCCATGCGTCTGTTCTCTGTGTAAGCAAACGGTATTCACAAACCGTGAAACAGCGATAACAGCAGGCAGCATAGATGCATGTTGAAGACATCCACTATTGCCCCTCCCTCCATAAGCTACCTTGGTCCTGGCTTATTTCATATATTAGAACCTAGGGGCAGGTACATTTTACTGACAGAACCATTAAAGTGTAATTTCATGATGAGAATAGCATCCTACAACAGTGGGTAGATTTTACATTACCAATGCACATTATAACCACACAGTGGTTTACAGTTTCTTGTAAGTGCTCCAGAACACTACAGCAGTCATAAGCTTGCATCTATGGAAACTGGTGTATGGGACAAAGGTGAACAAATACAACCACCTGAATGTAAGGGTTCTGAATGTCATTTTTCTATCCCATTTCTGAAAATGAAGGTAAATGTTTGCTTGGTTGCTATGAGTTACACCTTTATCCTGTGCATTTATTTTCAATGTCCCCTAGTTTCTCTTTATACACTTCCTGACATGCACATATTAAAGGTGTTTAAATTGATGGCACCTGCTAAATGTTAGTAACTTCCAGGTACCGACAATAAAATTATTTGTCAGTGCGTCAAATATATTATTTTAAGCAGTGTTCTCTTTTCCTCATTCTAAGTAACTCTTAATTGAATAATGACTTATGTTTTGTGTATCATTTAGAGAGAACCCACCATGTTCATAATGGGGACGTGTACAATTTAAATTAACACATAGGAAATGATTTGCTCTTTCATTATTAATAAATTAATGGGAAATTAACACCAATAAGATAAGATGATGCATATAAAACACAATTTACTTCTAGTCAATAAAGTATTTTATTGTACAAGTCTTAAGATTATTCATCTATATACTTTGTCAATGTGTAGATATTGGTCAGTATTAAGGGCACATTTGTTTTTTTAAGAAGAAGCTTAAAACATAAAAGTACATAAATGCTCTGAGTTCCTCCCACACGGACTCATTATAAACCCAGTGGAATGGATATGTATTCATCCCTGGTCATTAGCAGACATAAGGAAAACCTGTCATACATGTCTACAAATTAATTGGCAGATAAGTGTTATAATACAAACTAATAGTACCAAGTCTTTCAAAAGTAATTATTTTCTATCAACCCATTTGATTACTTTTTTTTTTATAAAAGGTGTTTGGTGTTTTTCTGAGTGAGAAACTATATGGCAATTCTATTCATTTACAGAACTATCTGATTGATACACCACCTTTCTGTCTAAAAGATCATGAAATAAGCCTAATTGGACTACCAACTCAACACATCTGAATACATTAAAAAATAATCCATACACAAGCCAATATCTATTGATGAAGCCATACATGGGCTCACAGACACAAGCCAGCACGTATAAACAAGACACTCAGCGACACTATCAGCTTGGCGCAGACGGGATGCGCAAACCGTGTCATGAATGGAAGGACAGGGGTGAGATGCACATGGCACGGTGGAGGATGCATACTTTGTAACCATTGAATACCTTACTGGACCATTTGGTAGCTTCCCGATGCAAAGACTGAGCTGCGGCCAGCATTGGCTGGTTAACAGGCTGCCCCTCAGGCACTAGGAGCAGCTCTGGCTCATAATCATCTTCAATGTCAGAGGAGAGGGCAAATTCCACTGACGCCTCCTCCTCCTCCTCTTCCTCACGCTCCTGCTCTACCTCAGACTCAACGGCTTCTCTACCCTGCGGGGTAGTTTGAGCAGGGCTTCCAGGAGACTGGGAGGGCAGGGAAGGGTAAAGAAAGGGGGACAGGGTTAGTATCAGAAGTAGGAGGTGGGAGGAGGGCAAAGGATTGACTGCACCTGAAGCCAAACCGTGTGTGTGTGTGTGTGTGTGTGTGTGTGTGTGTGTGTGTGTGTGTGTGTGTGTGTGTGTGTGTAAAAGTAGCATTTTTCTATTAGATACATAAATGTTACAACAATGGTATTAAAGAATACTGCTTAGTTACAATATTTTAAGTTAATATGATTTACAGATTCCAGGGATAGATATATACACTTAAATATTTAACAATTTAAAAAAAAAAAGAAAAATCATGTTACTACAAGCTTAGGTCATAATAAAACAAATTATGGGAAATTTACCACACACTTAATGGATGAAGGTTATGATGGAAGCCAGCTTGTGGGGGAAAAAACTGGAACCCTTAGTAGATTTCATTGGTCCATTTGCTTAATTTGATCTTAGTGTTTTGTAGTGGGTTACAAAACCTTTGTGCCATTTACATAATAAATTCAAGAACTCTGCTAATTGTTTATTTTTATACACACATAAGATCATAGACTCAGATAAGTCTATGAAGAACTGTTTGTTTTTTTGTGGCCAAGTCATAAATGGCACTTATGCTGTAAAAAGTATTGGAGAGGCAAAACATTTATGGATTGTATGAAAGTAATCCTAGCAGCCTTCTTTTTCTATACACTTCCACATCAAGATAAAACACTGTAATAAAGTGTTTGTGATAATTTACCTTTTCTGAAGTATACTTTTTCAATGCTTTGCAAGACATTTTAAGAGAGAAAAAAGGTCATGAGATATAGGACATTACCTAACATTTTTATTTATGGCTGGGTGTGCTATGATAGAACAATACAAGGTTGGACAGAGTTAAATGGAATAACAGTGACACAGAAATGGAACTATTGTTTAAATCTTTACTGGTTGGTACCTTCTTAGATTTCACGGTTATCATTAAAACTGGTAAATAAACAAAAATGTCCCATTACAGCTTAAAATTCAATTGAAATTAATAAATATTAATTGTTAGTATACAGAACTTCAGGCATGAACATCAAAAGGTGTGTACACAATACTGCACCTATGAACCAACACGGTCAATATCTTTAGGAATGAAATCAGCTACGGTTTTCCAATAAAACCTTAATGGAAAGTAAACACATTCTAAATCTAGTTTTAAATAAACTTATGGTGACCAAAGTGGGATGTAGTTAAAAAAAAAATCAACACCAAAAATGTCTACAATCGTGGGTACATATGCATAAGGTTGACAGTCAAAATGTTGACATAAATCACTAGATTTAAAACGGCAATACATTAAAGAAAAAAACAAAAACCTGTGTGCAACTCCCCTAAATAGCTTAAGCAACCCTAGTGCGGCCAGCCCCTGCTGATACTAGCAAAATCGGGGAGACAAAATGTGTGGCGTACCCCCGATTTTACTATTATTGGGCTTTGCCAGCCTTTGCTGGCGGCACTATAGCAGGGAAAACCGCAGCGTGAGGTCCTCCTGTCATAATGACAAACCAGCCCCAGACTGGTCAGCACGGAGCTGGATTCCATAGGGAGAATGGGTACGCAAAAAAAAAACAATGCGGACCCCACTCCTTGGTGCAATTGAGCTCTTACCATTGAATCAGTCATATATATTAGAACATATAGATTTCCCACAACTTGAGTCCAGGCAGTGGAAATCCTCCATTTTATAAATATGACTGAACTAACCTAAGCGCTCATTTGCACCAGGAGTTCTTATTATGTAGTATTGTGTCACTAAGAGGGTTTTTTATTTTGCAAAACCAAGGATCCTTGAATTTATTACAGATGAAGACCCTAGATCTAGATGAGAAATAAAGAGGGTGAATGAAGGTATTGTTGGGGTGTTTTTATTTCAATTAAAAGACTTTTTTCTTTCCGCACTACAGTTCCTAGTTGGCACTGGGTGCCAGGGCACGCTGGCACTTGTGGCTTTCTAGGTGCCAGCATGCCCTGGCCACCATGGGTATGCTGGTGCTTGTAGAACTGCAAGGACAAACATGCCCAAATACTTAATGGCAGCCTGAGCATGCTGGGACCTGTTAGTGCACCAGGGAGAGAATGCATTTTTACTAGCAAATTATTATTACTGCACACCCACCAGTGTGGGAAAAGCCCTGATTAAACCTAGGAAGGGGATCCACATTTTTTTTTATTTTTGTTCGTACATTTCCTCCAGTTTTGTTTTATTTATGTATTGCCGTTTTAAATCTAGTGATATATTTTGACCATCAACATCACAAGCCTGTACACATTTTACATGTGAACATTTTAAACGGCGTCAACCTTATAAACATGCAGATATGACTACCAACCTAATAACTGAGTAGACATCATGTCCGTAGACATTTTGGTGTAAACATTTTCTACGGATGACATTTTTTGACTGTCGACATTTTATACCCAATCCACCAGAGTAACCATGTAAAATCACGGTTATACATATCTGTTATGAAAAAGACAAGGTTTTCTTCTGAAGTTCCAATGTAAGGTACCTTAACAAGGGAACACCACCTTCAGAGAACTCTATCATGCAGATCTGATTATTTAAGTTTCTTTGGACACAAAACAGAAGTTTATGTCTGTGCATTGGTTACAACAATAGCTACACAACAAACCTGCTGAATTTAAATTAAATATCTGCCTACACGATATACTTTTGTGAAGGTGAATTTCCCCTTCAACTCCCAGGCAAGTCTTTGAAGTTTTACTTGGCTTAGCTATCTCATAGATGAATTTGTTAATTGCTCACTGGTAGCCTTACTTCTGAGAAATCACACCCCTAGTCACTGACTTGACTGTAAAAACTAATATTCTTTGTTGTACAGCATTCTTCATGGTACTTTCCAATTCATAAGAGCTGGAATTGTACAACTGATAGATGTCAAATTTTTTTTAACCAGCAATTTTATATTTTAGTGTAAAAGCAGGCTGAAGAAAATGGAAAAAGTACTTATAAAAACCAGACACATTCATTAACTACTTACCTGTCCTGTTTAGATATACAAGATTATTGGTGATGAACAGAGGTGCACAAACTTTTTGGGCTGAAAGCCTCATTGAGAGATCATATTCTTTTATTACAGTGTCGTCAAAACCTTTCTTGCTTAGGTATGTACTTCGCATTTGCTACAGATCCTCCTGTTTGCAGTTATGTCATGTCTATCAACATTGTTAAAAGGATCCGTAGGGACAGAAGTGTGTGCACTTTTGTGGAGATGCGCCACAAAAGAGGACATGTACTGGGTGTGTTCATGTGACATAGGAAGGTGCTATGCCCCTCCCCTGTAATACATTCCCATCACCTCTCTAGCACCACATTTATTCACACCTCTCCCTGTTGTAGTAACACATTTCTCCTCCACATTACCCCTTGAAAACACATTCCTGCCTCTCAACACCCCTGCAGAAACATGCCCCCCTCCTCCATCATCATCCCTGTAGCAATCTATGATCCCTCTCATAAGTCCCAATTCCCTATCACTCCTACAGCATCTAATCCCCCACACACTCCCGATTAACAGCACATTTCCCCCTAAAACACCCTACAGCAGCAAATTCTGAAAATTACCATCCTTTGCACAAGTTTCTGAAACATGCAACTAGATGTTTTAAAAATGGCTGGACTTCACAGTAACCCTACAATAGATTGGTTAGTTACCTTAACAGTTGCTCAGTGGACCTTTGGCTATAATAACTTCAAAATTCAATGCAAAATAATTGTTTCATTTCTCAGCAATTTGTACTATAAATATCTAATATTCCTCACATTCTCAAAGTGTAAAACTCTGAATTAGGGGGTTAATTCCCCCAGGGTATTTAAACATTCTTCTCATTCAGTCTCAGCCAGTCATTTGAACTTCCTTCGGAAAACCTCTTGTCAACTAGGCATAGTCACTTAATAAACATGAACACATTTTAGATTACTGAAAGTAAATGCTATATGCATGTATTGTTCCACAAAACCACACATTTAAAACAAAGAATGGTTGTAGATTACAAATTGGGCACACTTTATCAACATTCTCCGGCCCCTTCCTTATGTTTGAATGTGTAGGCTACATTTATTAACTTTACTTCTGTTCTATTACGAATATTTTCTGTATGTCATGTTCCTCAAATATTACCTTGCTGGACCACTTGCGAGCTTCATCGTGAAGCTGCCTTGCAGCAACCATCATTGGCTGATTCACCACCTCGCCCTGCTTCTGCTCAGGAAACTCCTCGTCCTTTTCTTCAGGAGGAGGTGGTCTGGGTGGTGGAACCTCTCCCTCAGGAAGTGGCGGCTTTGGAGGTGCAGCCTCATCAGACAACTGGTAAATAAAAATACACCATTAAATAACAATTTTGAAGCAAAATAACAGGGTTAATGCCTATTCAGAGGATAATGCAGCTGCCATTTTTGAAGTCTGTTTATATATATGTCAGGCTTTAATGAAATTTAACAGGACATATAGTCTGAAAGTGATCCAGATTCTAGTGAATATTTACGAGGCAAGGACAGGTCCATAGTAGAAACAGATATTCCCCATTCCTTTAATGCAATTAAATAAATAAAATACCCTACTATGTAAAGATAGCAGAGACTCACCCGCAGATGTTCCAAGTCAGGGGGAGGAGGTGGGAATTCTGGCTCCGGAGGCTGGAATGCTTCCCTCACCTTGGCCACAGCTCCCAAAATCCTGTAACCAGAGTCCAGGAAACCTTTCTGTAAAGCTGATGACAGTAGAGGGATCCCTTGAGTGTATAGGACATGTAAAGAAGCAATTCTTGCTTTTCAAGCTAGTTTTTGTTAAATAGGAGAGTGCACCTAAATATTTATTAGACTTAAAAGAGGACTGTCCCTGAAGAAAAGAACAGAGAGTGGAGGAGAAGGTGAGTCTGGTGTGCTGGATCTGGCGAGAAGAGATTTCTTGAAGGATGAAGTTGATATTGATTCCCGACCAGGGTCTTGTGTGGAGTTTGTATGTTCTCTCCGTGTTTGCGTGGGTTTCCTACAGGTGCTCTGGTTTTCTCCCACACTCCAAAAACATACTAGCAGGTTAATTGGCTGCGTGTGCGTGTGTTAGGAAATTTAGATTGTAAGCCCCAATGGGGCAGACACTGGTGTGACAGCGTTCTCTGTACAGCGCTTTGGAATTAGTGGCGCTATATAATAAATGATGATGATGTTTCTTTTGAAGTTGGTGGCAATGTCCAGTTCAGTCAAGAAGAGGGCAGTGCACAGAAAAGACTTAAAGGTGGCAAAAAGGCAATGGGTGCTGCCCATCAGGGGTGAATATTAAGTGCTTAAAGTAAATTGACTTGGCAGGAGATATTAGTGTAGTAAGAAGACACACTTTATGTTCACTTGATCTTGCAATAAATGTTCAGTAAAACAGATGTTTCTGAGTAGGAATGAATTAGATATGAAAAGTGCAGAGTTACATTATTAAGCTATACAACTTTGGGACATATTTGTACACATAGTAAATTGCCAACTGTACATTAGCACACCCTACAAGTGCCTTGAAAGTTTTTCCTGTGCATAAGCCATTTTGGACAGAAAATCGAATTTCCTTGCATACTTGAGTAGAACTGTGTTCCAAATATAATACTGTAGATTTGAAAGTATCCATGTTTTACTTCACAAGTTGTGCTATACACATTAAAAAGGTCCCCATTTATAGTTTTAAAAAAGGCACAAAGTTGCTCTTGGACAAACCATGATGCAAGGAAAGCAGAGCAAATGCATTTATTGTTAGGCTGCTTTACCATGTAGCACACATATATTGGGCAGCTATAGTTTCATTACGCAATTTAGATTCGAGTTACCATATACAAGCTAAATCTGTCCTCGCATTTTAAATTTTTTCCCCCTGCAGTGCAACATGGTTTTGCCAAGTTGACAACTTTTTTTTTTTTTTTTCCCTTTGCTACTAACTTGAAAATGACGGCCAAATATGTTAATTCAACAGAACATATATTTTTCTTTTACAAAACACTCTCCTGGGAAAACTAACTATATATATATATCTATATCTATCTATATCTATATCTATATCTATATCTATATATATATATATATATATATCTATCTATATATATATATATCTCTATATCTATATATATCTCTATATCTCTATATCTATCTATCTACTATATAAAAGCCTAGTGGCGTGTGTGTGGGAAAAAAAAAAAAAAAACAATCTGCACCGCCACCTGCTGGGCGAAGTTATACACTGACCTACTAAATTCTTAGTGTGTGTGGAAAAAAAACCCTCAGAAAGGGCTGAAATTTGGTATACTAAGATGTTTTTAATTTGTTAATTGTTAAAAGTGTTTATAAAGATTTTTAAAAAATATATATATTTCTTGAAGGAGAAGTGACAGTTGGGAGTGGTTGGTGGTTGCCGGGGGTGACAGTGGGGAGTGGTGGTGACATGTGGACAAAACCACGTTAAAAAAGGGCGCTTGCATCGGGAAATAACGCTCTTTCCCTGAGGAGGCCTGGCCTAGCCCCAAATGCAAGACAAGAACCTTTTTAACACCTTAAGTAGCTGGATTTGACTAGAATGCACGAGTATCATGCACGGGTTAACGTGTGTGTGTGTGTGTGTGTGTGTGTGTGTGTGTGTGTGTGTGTGTGTGTGTGTGTGTGTGTGTGTGTGTGAGATATATATATATATATATATATATATATATATATATATATAATTATTTTATAAAAAGGAGCATAACTTTAACAACCAAAACTTTACATTTACATTAAGTAACTTTTCATTACAGAGTCCATTTCAATCTATCTTAACTTATCATACGGGACTGAAAACATGGTTTTATTTTCAGTACAAGTTTCCAAACTTCTTATTCCTTACATTTCGATAAATTTGTAGGGGGGAAAAAAAAAAAAGTAATTAAAAAGAAAATAAATATTAGTCTGAACATAAACTGTGTCACAGATGAAATAGAACTCCTGCTCTAATGGCACAGAGCTTGTTTTTGAGTGTTCCCCCCCCCCCCCCCCCACCCACTCAAGACTGCACAAGAAAAAACTATTTTATGTCAAATGTCTGACTGCTTACCAGGGTCCGAGATGTTGCCAGCTACAGCTTTGGCCTCTAAAACCATAGGAGAGATGGTCTTACTAAGCTCATCTGATGCAGTCTTTACTGCCTCACGGAATTTTGGATCCTCCGAGTTCTCCACCTCTCTTTTGGCCACCAACAAAATGCGGTTTGCACGACGGGCAATACTGGTGGCTCCAGCAACCAACATTTGGGGCTGCATATTGGCCATGGCCACTTTGCATTTGTCAATATCTTTCTTGATAGCTTCCTCTGATGCATCCAACAATGACCTTGTGTCAATAGCTTCATCTACCAAGCCTAGTACAGAAAAAAAGGTATTAAGCGAAGAGGAATAGAAGAGTCATTTTATATTGTATGGGAAAAAAAGAGAAAATAAAAAAAAATGTGTTATTTATGCAAGTATTGGCAGTAACCACGTTTGGTTTGAAAAGAAGCAATTGGCAATAAAATTTAAGCACACCTGTCATCTTCTCTACATTATCAATCCACTGATTTTTCATGGTTTCAAAGTGCTCATAGGCAGCCTGGTTCCCAGGATTACTCAACAGAATGCGAGCGGCAGACACAACCTACAAGAAATACAAACTGTCTATTAAAAGAAAAAAAAAAAAAAAAAAAAAATTATCTTAAAACACAGTGACAAGAGGTGTGAACAAGGCATGGTAAGAAAATATAAAAACATACAAACCCAAAAATGCAGAGCTACAGATCTAACTGTCTCAATAGAAAAAAGTGGTCTGGGTCACGAATAATATTGATATAAAAGTGGAATTTATAATGTCAAAATATCAGAGTAAAATTCTATACTGCTAAATGACATACATACATACATACATACATATATATATATATATATATATATAATTTTAATTAGTCCATTACGGATGTAAAAGGAGATATACTGCTATCTCGTTTTTGACCAATATGGCAACACAGTGCTTAATGGATACAGCTACAACATTATCCGAATATTCCATAAAAAAAACAAGGACAGACTTATCTGTATATGACCGGATGGCTTGAATCTGAAGAGCCGGCGTTGGTTGCGGCTATCACCCGCGTGTGGGACCAACCCACTGTGCAGCTGTGCAAAGCTCTGGGTCTGGTGAGAGTAGTAATCAATCAAGTAAATGCAGAAAGATGTGCCGTGTATTCCCAAAATCCTAGCTGATCAGGTCCTGAGCTGAATCAAATACAGCGGCTCATGTATCAGTTCACAAATCTGGAGTTGGAGTTGTTAGGAAGTCTCCAAGTGGTCAATTTAGCAGATGAGATGTCGAATAGATGTAGATTAAAACAACTTGACTAGATCAAAGTACCCCGAACGCGTTTCATTACAGATTGTAACTTCTTCAGAGGGAATGTTCAGATCCTTTGGAGGCTCATAAGAGCCTTATATGTGTTACACCTTCAATCAACTAATCAATGATAATATCACACATCCTTGATTTATTCGTGACCACATAAATCATGGTATATTGAGAAGCAAATTCCTCCTTAAATAAATCACTAATACCAAATATCTTTTGTATTACACATTATGTGCTATTGCTCTATAAATTCAATAGAAACCTTATACAACAGACTAATTGTTGTGACAGATTCATAATGGCAGGAATAAAGAACTAAAAATATAGCATAATGACTCAGATACTGCCCTATGTGCCATGATATGGCAAAAATGTGTGAGTAAATAAAATAAATGCATATTGCAAGATAATATAAATCTACATAAACATTGTAGAAGCACATGGATAAACAATATATTTTTATTTTTTTATTTTCTACAATATATATTGTTTATCCATGTGCTTCTACAATGTTTATGTAGATTTATATTATCTTGCAATATGCATTTTTTATTTTATTTACTCACACATTTTTGCCATATCATGGCACATAGGGCAGTATCTGAGTCATTATGCTATATTTTTAGTTCTTCATTCCTGCCATTATGAATCTGTCACAACAATTAGTCTGTTGTATAAGTTTTCTATTGAATTTATAGAGCAATATAAAAGATATTTGGTATTAGTGATTTATTTAAGGAGGAATTTGCTTCTCAATATACCATGATTTATGTGGTCACGAATAAATCAAAGATGTGTGATATTATCATTGATTAGTTGATTGAAGGTGTAACACATATAAGGCTCTTGTGAGCCTCCAAAGGATCTGAACATTCCCTCTGAAGAAGTTACAATCTGTAATGAAACGCGTTCGGGGTACTTTGATCTAGTCAAGTTGTTTTAATCTACATCTATTCGACATCTCATCTGCTAAATTGACCACTTGGAGACTTCCTAACAACTCCAACTCCAGATTCGTGAACTGATACATGAGCCGCTGTATTTGATTCAGCTCAGGACCTGATCAGCTAGGATTTTGGACACACACGGCACATCTTTCTGCATTTACTTGATTGATTACTACTCTCACCAGACCCAGAGCTTTGCACAGCTGCACAGTGGGTTGGTCCCACACGCGGGTTATAGCCGCAACCAACGCCGGCTTTTCAGATTCAAGCCATCCGGTCATATACAGATAAGTCTGTCCTTGTTTTTTTAATGGAATATTCGGATAATGTTGTAGCTGTATCCATTAGCCATTAAGCACTGTGTTGCTATATTGGTCAAAAACGAGATAGGAGTATATCTCCTTTTACATCCGTAATGGACTACTATATATATATATATATATATATATATATATATATATATATATATATATATATATATATATATATATATATATATATATATATATATATATATATATGCCATTTAGCAGTATAGAATTTTACTCTATGATATTTTAACATAATAAATTCCACTTTTATATCAATATTATTCGTGACCCAGACCACTTTATTCTATTGAGACAGTTAGGTCTGTAGCGCTGCATTTTTGGGTTTGTACATTTCTGTGTTTTTCAGGTGGGTGCAGCCACCTGTATATCTGCAGCTGCTCGACCTTCTGTACACGCTTAACATTATTATATTTACCATATCGGCGCCATTTAGGGGTTTATTTGTTTTATGGTAAGAAAATATGAAGACAAACTGGGAATCAGTTGAGTAGTAGCAGAGGATGAAATCTCTTCGGTTCTTAATACACAAGTGAAGAATGTATAATTGCATTTTCTAGGTCACTGGAAAAGCTTTTATAGATTTCCTTGTCACTACCAACATTCCTCAGGAATAAGAGGATTTATGTACTTACGTTAAATCCGTTTCTCTGATTCCGTCTGGGGGACACTGCTTACCATGGGTTGTGGAGGGGAGCACGGGAGTTGGCACCTAGCTAGTTAAGTTTAGCACTGCTGACAGACCCCTCCCCTCTACAATCCCCCTGCCTCTTCCTGTTCAGTTAATTAAAAAGCCCAAGGCGAAAAGGCCAATCAAACAAGAGCACACAGAGGAAAAGCAGAAGGGAGGGATCGCAGTGTCCCCCAGACGGAATCAGAGAAACGGATTTAACGTAAGTACATAAATCCTCTTTTCTCTTTCATCCAGTCTGGGGGACACTGCTTACCATGGGGACGTTCTAAAGCAGCCCCCTAAGGGTGGAACCACTCTGAAAGTCCCGCTCGTAGTGCACTACGAGCGAAATTTGCATCCGCAGATGCAAATACAACATTAAACTAATAAAATTTTGTAAAGGTGTGGACAGAGGACCAGGTGGCTGCCCTGCAAAGCTGGTCTGCAGGAGCCCCATTTCTCGCTGCCCACGACGCCCCTACCGATCTGGTGGAATGGGCCGTAAGTCTCTCTGGCACAGGACGGTTAGCCTTTATGTAAGCTTGCTTAATGGTTGCTGTAATCCATCTTGCAATGGACTGTTTTGAGGCTGGCCAGCCTCTTTTATTAGAATCATAAAGGACAAACAGAGAATCTGTACGTCTAATCTGAGAAGTTCTTTTGACATAAATGCGGAGAGCCCTAACCACATCTAACTTTTCCATAGACTGTTGATCAGAATAGGAAGTAGATGAAAAGACCGGAACTACAATTTCCTGGTTCAGATGGAAAGCCGAAACTACTTTTGGAACAAAGGAAGGGAGGGTTCTTAACACCCCTCTGTCCTCGTGGAAAACCAGATATGGTTCCCGGCAAGACAGAGCTCCTAATTCTGAAACCCTACGTGTAGATGCAATAGCTAAAAGAAAGACGACCTTCCAGGTAAGACAACTAAAATCTGCCGTAGGTAATGGCTCAAAAGGAGGCCATTTAAGCATATCCAGTACCAGGTTAAGATCCCATGGTGCTGTAGGCGGAACGTAAGGAGGCTGAATATGTAAGACTCCCTGAAGAAAAGTCCTGACGTCTGGCAAGTCCGCTAACTTCAGGTGAAAGAAAACTAAAAGCGCTGAAACCTGACTCTTAATGAACCTAAACGGAGCCCTGTTTCCAGCCCATCCTGAAGGAAAGCCAATAAGGGAGACAAAAGGAAGATGTGTGACAGGACTTATTTTCGCACCATCTAACATAGGCTCGCCAAATACGATGATAGATGCGAGCCGAAACCGGTTTTCGAGCTCGCAGCATAGTGTTCACTACACTGGGGGAAAAACCCCTAGCTCTCCAGAGGCTGGCTTCAACAGCCATGCCGTTAAACTGTAAAAGATCCTAATCTGCGCTTCCTAGTAAAGACAGAAAACACAAAACAAGCTGCCCAACAGGAGAGCAGAGGAAACCCCAAATCCTCACAATAGAGAAGGAAAGAGAAGAACTCCTAGGCACTAAAACAATCAAAACCAAGTCACAAGAAAAACAAAAAACACACCAGTATGTATTTTGAACATATATTGCAATAAAAAAAAATAAAAAAATGTAGTGTAATTGTTTACATAATAAACAAAATTGCTTCTGGCCAGATAGCAGGTGGAAATGTTAAAACAATGTCAAATATAAATCGTGAAACGATATTTGAACAACTTCTTTGCCACAAAATTTCCAGTTGGAGTTCACAAATACTTGGGAACTATTTGTGAACTCCAACTGGAAATTTTGTGGCAAAGAAGTTGTTCAAATATCGTTTCAAGATTTATATTTGACATTTTTTAACATTTCCACCTGCTATCTGGCCAGAAGCAATTTTGTTTATTATGTAAAAAATTACACTACATCTTTTATCCTTTTATATTGCAATATATGTTCAAAATACATGCCGTTAAACTGAGCTGAGGTAAATTCTGGTGACAAAACGGACCTTGGAGAAGAAGGCCGTCTCGTGATGGAAGACGATATCCTTGTCCTACCGCCATGGATATTATGTCTGCGTACCACACTCGACGCGGCCATGAGGGAGCTATTAAAATCACCGGCCGAACACCTTGCCTCACTCGAGTAAGCATGGGAATCGGGGGAAACAGATAACCCAACCTGAATTCCCATGACATGGACATCACGTCCACCGCTAAGGGGTCTCTTGCACTTGCGCAAAACCTGGGAACTTTTGTGTTGTGTCTGGAGGCCATGAGATCTATATCCGGAAGACCCCACCTCTGAACTAGAGACTGAAATACTTCCGGGTGGAGGGACCACTACCCTGGCATCATCGCATTGTGACTGAGGTAATCGGCCTCCCAATTTTTTATTCCTGGAATGAACACTGCCGAGATTGCTGGAACATACTGTTCTGCCCAAAAGGACAATCTGAGCTGCCAATCGCATTGCAGCTGCACTCCTGGTTCCTCCCTGTCTGTTGACATATGCAACAGCCGTGGCATTGTCGGACTGAACCCTGACTGGGTGGCCCTGAAGAAGAGTCTGGGCCCCCCGGAGAGCTAAAAGAATTGCCTTCAACTCTAATGTGTTTATTGATAATAAAATTAAATGAAAAAACCTAGCAGTTACTAAAATACTGCCCAACTCCATGGGCACCTAAAAAAAACTGAACAGGAAGAGGCAGGGGGATTGTAGAGGGGAGGGGTCTGTCAGCAGTGCTAAACTTAACTAGCTAGGTGCCAACTCCCGTGCTCCCCTCCACAACCCATGGTAAGCAGTGTCCCCCAGACTGGATGAAAGAGAAAACATACATCTGCACACACCCTGTGTGTTCCGTTCCTCTATGATTAACGACTGCAATCAGAAAAGCTGGCCGTGACTTGTAATGTGTAAGATAGGCTAATGTTGTAACAGGAGAAGAAAAGCAATTTTTGCACAATGGGTTAACTAAGGACGAGACCTGAGAAGAGATAACTTTGACAACGTTATCAAGGTATTGCTTTCTATGGTTACCAAGTTTGTTCTTTTTTCAGGAACAATCCAGTACCATAAATAAGGGAGCTGGTCACAGCAGGATGCCAGATGGAACAGGCAAGTAGTCCTCACTAACCAAGTCGTCTTCTTAAAGATAACGGTAATCTTGTTTTTACTATATTCTGTCTAGTTTTTGTTTATGTCGTTTATTACTTAATAGGGTCAATTTCTATCCTGCAATGTTTACAACATCTGTTCTATGTCTTCCAAGATATAGTTCCCCAGTGTCCAGGATCTCAGCAATCAGGGTTGTGCAGACAACAGCAACTTTAATCAGTATGCGCACCCGGGACACCAGAATGGATCCCAGATAGCTTTAATTTTTTGTTTCAGTGTCTCTGCGTTGGGAATGCTTAATGTCAGTATAAACATACTCTGTTGGATTACTGTTTTATTGTTCTATTTGTTACTTCTTATAGCAAGATGCTTTTGTTGCACTTTGTTCTATGTTTCCGGGTGGATGAGACTTGCTCGTTTGCCTAGTCCCACCACCTCAACTTGGGAATTGTGAGAGATGACAGATTAGTCTCCACCTTCTCTTCATTGTTACAGTTTGTTTTATACACTGGCCTTCTCGCAATCTGAGCCCAACCATCCTGTACATGCTCAGACAGGCCGAATCCCTATCTTTCCTGTGGGCTCAACATCAGTGCCCTCCCTCTTTGTTAGCTGTTCACTCTCTTTCCCTACCTCGCTGCCCCAAACATTTCCCTCACCTTCCCTGTATTCACAGCAACGTTTATCTTTTTTTTTTTTTTTTTTATCTCCCTACTCTAGTTACTTTTGTGGTGAATCATGTCCCTTATGTCTAACTTAATGCTAAGGAATTTAATACCCCTCAGGAGAGATCACTCTTGCACAGAATCCTTAAAGATTGAAATGCTGACTTTGTATTTTTACAGGAAACACATTTTAAGCACAGCGGCCATCCTTTCCTATCATCCCCTAGGTTCCCAACAGTGGAATATGCTTCATGGCCGTCAAGAGGAATGGAGCGGTTATGATCTTTAACTCTGTATCATTTCAGCTTACCGTCTATCTGGATCATGAGGGACATTTTACTAAGGAAGGACAACAAATTATTACATTGGCAAATTTGTACACTCCCAACTTGGGTCAAATAGATTTTTGAGAAATTCTTTACAGAACTGAAAAAGATGCACCAGTTCCTCTTACTAATAGGGAGAGATTCCAACACTATTCTGCCGCTTGACTTGGATAGTTCAGGTTCAAGGCACACCTCACTCCCGAGAGCGAACTCTAGAGTGCTTCTTAACACACATAGCCGGGGCTGGTTTGTTTGATGCTTGGAAAGCCCATAATCTCATCTCCCGATACTATACCTTTTTTTTTTTGCACCCCCATAAACCTTACTCCAGAATTGACATGCTTATGAGATGCAGTAAGACTATGCAGTTGCTTTCTAAAATGGGCATTCTCCCTAATCAGATCACTGTGTGATCAGGGCTTCATTCGATCTCCTGAATAAATCTCAAGGTTGTTTTTCCTGGAGGCTGAACAAGTCCCTGCTTAAGAGCCTCCAATTTAAAGAGCAAATGTCTGCTCAACTCCAGGAATATATTGATCGCAATTTGACTTCAGACTCTTTACTCCCTACTGTGGGGGAAGTCCACAAATTGGTCACTACAGATACACTAGAGATTAAGCATCATTCTTTTCACAAAAGAAATTGCAAACTCACAGATTTGGTTCCATTACCGCTAGATTGCAGCAGCTTGGGGACATTCATAAACAGACCCACTCGGACTCTGTTTATGAACAAATCCTTCCCGTTAGAAGAGAGATCCAATTGCTCCTCACTGACAAAATTGAACAGGCCAGCTGCTGGTTGAACCAGAAATTCTATGAAAGTATTAAATCTGACACTATGCTTGTGAATAAGTTGAAAGCTAAATGGTCTACGCAAGAAAGGGAAGGTTAATTATGATCCCACTGTCATTAATGGATCTTTCCACCAATTCTACAACTCTCTTTATAATCTACAAAACAATGCCCTCCATACCAGCTGTTCTACAACAGTACCTAGATATCTGCAATCTTCCTAAACTAAACTCTAGCTTCCAATATGAATTCAGACATAAGGGCGGAAGAGGTGAAAGTGGCACTAAAAAAATCAGAGACCTTCTGAAGCTCCCGGCGCTGATGGCTTCCCCATCTCCTACTACAGAACCTTCTCACATATTTTACTCCTGCATCTGACCTCTATTTTAATCATGTCCTTCACGGTGATAGGTTTCATTCAGACACTATGCGCTCCACCATTATAGTTATCCACCCTACCTAACAAAGACCCCATGATAACTATAGGACTATCCCTTTACTGAACACAGCTGTCAAACTATTCACAAAAATCTTTGCATATAGACTGAATGTACATTTAACCCAACTTATAGATCCTGACCAAATTGGTTTTGCCCCCATTAGGCCCTTCCTAACACCAGAGGAACGGTGGATCTCCTATTTGATACTGGCCTTAGCCAGGAGAGCCTATCAAAAGCCTTCTCAGCACCTAATTATGTTTCAACCCCTTAAAAAAGTAGATTTTTTTTGTCAAGTTTCTTCAAGCCATCCTGGACTTATACCATAACCCTTGGTCTTTGGCCTCGATGAATGTCTTGTGCTCCGCCGGCTGTAGTATATCTAATGGTACCAGAGACAAAGCTATCCCCTCTCCCCCCGGATTTAAGCATTGAACTGCTAGCCAATGAAGTCCAACAGTATCCAGATGTGAAGGACATCCAGATTAGAGACCGACATTATAAAATTTCGCTCTTTGCAGACGATGTACTTCTCACCTTGACCTTGCCTCAGATTTCTATTCCTAACTTGTTTGGTTAAAATCTTTCGATTTCTACAAAGAATAAACCAAAAGTGAATTATTCCAAATTGAAGACACTTGCCCTTCACCTTCCCTCCAACATGAAGAAATTATTAGAAAGTAATTTTGATTTTCGGTGGCAACCCCTAGCAATTTGGTACTTGGACCCTCACCAAAACTTGTGACCAACTTTTCCAGGCTAACTACCCTCCTTTGCTGTGTCTCATCAAACGAGATTTACACATTTGGAGCTCCCTCTATGTTTCATGGTTTGGGAGGATCAATGCAATCAAAATAAATGTCTTGCCCAAGCTGCTGTGTATCTATTTCAAACTTTGCCGAAGAAGATCCCAGATTCCTTCCTTCTCTCGCTCCAAACCTTGTGTGGCAAATTTATATGGAGCGGTAAGAAACCGAGACTTTGTAAAACTTGCCTGGCTACATCCAAGTATAATAGCGACATGGGCCTTCCATTGTTTTAACATTATTACCATGCAAAGCAATTAAGTGACCTTATATCATGGCAAACCAGTTTGAGTCAATAAGCAGGTTCATATTGAGAGTGCGATGTCAGTAGATATGAGAGGGAGATATCTGCCTTGGATTCCTAGGACCAACAGACCAGCCTCAGCCTATTCTGTCCCTCTGTTGGCTTCACGTTGGAGATTTGTTATAAATTAAATAAAAAAATCTGAGATGGCACCATACCCCTCCTCACTTTCAACAATTTGGAAGCACCCTCTTTTTACCCCTGGGATGTACTGCAGCTTTTGTCCAACCTTAGCTAAATACAGGTTTGGACAGATTTCTCCACATCATACAATATCTATAAACCTAGATGTTGAGGCTATATTTCAATTCTATATAGCTCTATTTTGTCTGCTTACTCCTTGCCTATGGAATCATTTGAACAGGCTTGGGAACAAGATTTTGGAATAACGCTTGATGGGGAAGGATGGCTGCTCATTCACCAACATGTTTGAAAACCCTCTATCAACATGACTGTACGAGAGAACACATACAAAATATACACAAAAGTAAATGGTCCCTGACTTCTGGCTCCTGGACTAAGCAGATGTGCCCTTTGAGCTCTCTATTGGGGCCCAGTATTTACCACCACTCTAGACCCCAAAATCATCTGGAGTTGCCTTGAACCTGCTTTGATGTCCATCTTAACCATCTCAATGCCCTCCTGGGATGCTCAGATGTCCTCCTCTATTGCTCCGTTAATGGAGGTCTCCATCCATGCAGACCCAATGCTTTCTCAGAGTTATCCAGCGGTCTCCACCAAGCTTCCCTGCTGCATCTCTCCTCTGCAATGAACTGCAGTTATCCATACATTTTAAAGCTCTCCCTTCACCACAGTCCCCAGTATGGCGGCTTATACCTGCACTGCTTTCTGTCTAACCTCTCCATTCCAGTGAGTCGACCACTACTGATACTTCAACCTGATACTTCACCTGCTATTCAGCCTCTATACCGTGGTTGCTGGTCCAGGCCCCACACTGCACAGAGTGTTCTGTTACGGTATGTTAATTTCATCACTCTATTTGGTATCTCACTCTGCAGGTTGTTGCTCTGTTACTAATTATTAGATGCTGCTTATATCCCACTGTCTCCGTTAGTGCCTCTCTTTTCTTCCCCCTGCTCCCTCCCTTTTCCCTTCAATGGGTCCCTCGCCTAGCACCTCAACACCGGTCCCATTTTCTCACTAGAGCCCACTGTTCTATTCCTTCTACCTCCTCCCTTTCTATCCCCTCCTCTCTCCTTGCCAACACCCGCATCATAAACCCAGCATTCCCCACTCCCCGCTCTCAGTTACTTCATTTGCAGTAACTGCACTGTATCCATGCCTTCTTAATATCAAACTCATTTAACCACCTTGCCATCACTGAAACCTGGCTCTCCTCCTGATACCACTTCCCCTGCTGCTGTGCCTTATGGGTGTCTCTCTTTCACCCACAGTCAGGCCTGGTGACCGTCCGGGCAGTGGTGTGGTCAAGCTCCTTTCTCCCATTTGTACTTTCAGAGTCATCTCTCCTGAGCCTTCCCTTATGTTCTCCTACTTTGAGGTCCACTACATCAGTCTCTTCTACCCTATCCATTTCAGACTATCTACCACCGCTCTGTCTCCACCTCCCAAGTCTTTTATAGCTTTGTGCCGTGGCTCCCCCACTACCTCTTCAGATGTTCTCTCCACCCTCCTGGGCAACTAACCACCCCAACGATAACCTCTCTGACCCGGCTTCAATCAAACTTCTTGCACTTTTGTCCTCCCTTCTTTAGTCACAATGGACCTTCTTCCATCCCATTGTCTTGATCACTCTCTTGACCTTCTCTTCTCCCACCTCTGCGCTCTGACTATACATTCCCTCTTTCTGACCATCTTCTCCTCTCCTTCACATCTCCTGCACCTCTCCCCTCACCCAAACCATCTCTCGCACTAGGCATAATCTTGACACTGCGTTTTTCCCTTCCTTGCTCGAAACGCTCCTCTCCCCCTTAACTACCATTGCCTGCCCATCAAGACGGTCTCCCTCTAAAACTATACCCTTCTGCCCTCTATACTGCTGCCGCCCACCACCTATTTGCTGCCATCGTTTCAAACCCCAACCTTGTCACTAAAAACTTACACAGTTCCTTCAAAAATGCTCAAGCACTACTGACCACCTCTGAAAAAATCTCGCTCCCTGACAGATTTCCTTCATTTCAAGTTTATGCTCTCCTCCTACAGCTCTGCCCTCTCCAAAACCAAACAATCCTTCTTCAAGTCTCTCATATTCGCTAAATGGTAGAAACCCCGTCACCGCTTCGCTACTTTCAATTGGTCTCCAGAAAATTGACTACCACTTGTATAACTTAGTCAGTAATAAAGACACACTTTAAAATGCAAGTTAATTCAACTCAAACTGATGTTTTGGCAAAACTTTCCCTCAACATAATGAACAAACCAGGAGTTCTACCATTTATTTCTTCATTACGCAACAGCATTCTTAAAGACATTAAGTGCCATCACGTAACATGTCTTTGTATGTTATTAAATAGTGTTAAAAAGCATCTAAAAATAGAGATAAAATAAATTTGAACCTATCAAAAGCCCTAAAGCTTCGGGGGCTATGCGGCCTCTAGCTATTCAGTTACATTTACCATACCACACTATATATAGATATATATTATTTGAGGTAATGTGTCTACCATCTCTTCCTACTCCAATGTTATGGCCACCACTTGTCATTAGCCACACCTCCAAATTTTAGAGCTTTGAATGGATTACTACACATAAATGATTGACAGAAGGTTTCTGGGAGGAGATAAGAGAATTGTGTGACAGACAGAGGAAGTTACTGTATTTCTTGTAGTGTTTATTTTTAACTAGAGTACCATTTAATCTAACTAAAATAGGTAAAGTCCTATGATAAGAATATTATTATACATTTAAGTCTTTAAAACAAACCTGAGGTGTTAACTCCCTGGCCGACTTTACAGCTGCTTGTATTCCTTCTACAGTGGCTTTATTAGCGGATCCCACAGCTGCTGCTTTCTCTGCAGTGGCTCCTAGGCGAGCCGCGTGGTTCTCAAAGTTGGCAGCTCTCTCCTCAAAGACCTGTTTCCATGTTTTAAAAGAGGATAAATTATATGAAATGTATTACAGTGCCAGAAATGAATAGTTGGAAGACTAGTTGCAACTAACCTCTTCTCTGTTTGGTGCGTCGGGTGGTGAAGTAGCTGCCACGGCTAGGAGTTTGATAGGAGTGGTGGTGTCACTGAAAACATCAGACACCTCCTGTGTCATCACTTCCTGCATTTTCCCCTTCAAATCCTTTATAAGGAATAATGGAACATTATCCACAATTACAATACACAAGTCCTCTTATGTTCATTATAACTACTTATGTATTTACACAGAGCTGTATGGGGGTCTCTCCTTCACCCATACAGTTTGTTACCTTCTCTAACAAGAAACCAATAGTATGGAAAATCCTATGTAACAGATGGTCATAAAATTATGTAGCAAGAATGTGACAAGTGCAATTACTTTCAATGCATCCTGAAGCTGAGCAGCCACAGCACGGGCCTGTGGTGTATCTCCTTCACCCCGTGCAGCCATCTCAGCAAGCTGTCCTGCCAGTTGCTCCACACGGTCACATTTCGCCATCATATCCTGGCGGAAAGGTCCCATCATAGAGTTGGCCAAGCGACGACCCTCTGCTACTAGACCACGAATGGCAGCCTGACCTATACAAAGAAGAAAACAATGCATCAGCCATAAGTCTTCAAAAATAAGAAACACCTTATAGGAAAATGCCAGTAACGTTTAAACATTAATGAGGGGTCTGTACGCAAGCTAGATACTGAGCTATGGTAAATTAACACTGTGTTCTACATCCATTTTCATTGGTGGCACAGTGACTAGCATTGCTGCCCTGACAGCGCTGGGGTCATGAGATCAATTACAACCTGGAGCCTATCTGTCTGGAATTTGTATGTTCTTCCTGTCCTGTATTTGTGTGGGTTTTATCTGGGTGTTCGAGTTTCTTCCCAAAGTCCAGAAAAATACTGGTATGCTAAATTGGCTGCTGACGAAAAATGGGCTCTAGTGACTGTGTGGTGGGGAACTTAGACTGAATGGGGGCAGGGACAGATGTGAATGATTAAATGTTCTCTGTACAGCGCTGTGTAATATGATGGTTATATGTAAAGAAACAATAATTTTTTACATTACATTTAACATCCTAAATATTTGCTACTTTTTTTGGATATCATCATCATTTATTTATATAGCGCCAACATATTCCGTAGCGCTTTACAATTGGGGACAAACATAGTAAACTAATAAAAAAACTGGGTAAAACAGACAAAGGGTGAGGAGGCCCTGCTCGCAAGCTTACAATCTATGGGACAATGGGAGTTTGACACACGAGGCTAAGGCTAAGTCTACATTTTGCATTTCGGCCCAGCCAGGCTGCAAAGGTAAAAGTGACTCATAAGCTAAATGATCCTGTCACACTACAATGTTGGTCAGGGGGTAGTTGTTTTGTGTGAAATTGTGTAACGGGTGGTATTAGGGTAAGGTAGTGAGGTTAAGAGGGTGGTTCAGGAATATTATAAGTTAGTCTGAAGAGGTTTTGAAAATAAGCCAGTGAATAAAGGAAACTGACACAAAACCACTATGTTCTAATATTCAAAAATCCATAGAGATTGTCACAAACTTGAAAGTAGACACTTTAAAGTACATATAAGTTGAGATGCAATGAAGTCAAATTTAATAAAAATGATTTTACGAGGCAGTCGGTCCAGGCAGTCCAAACAGAACTGCCAAAAGCGATTGGGTCTCAAGGCCAAATTGCATGATCTTGGGGATAGGACAAACCACCTTGAAACTAAAATGGACAAAGTTATTCCTCTCACCGGGACACGTGGCTGATGTCCAGCGCCTGCTCCATCTGAAGGAACAGCAAGAAGATCAAGAGAATAGGGACCGGTGTAATAATTTGCACATCAGAGGTATTCCGAAGGTGGTGGATCAATCCCTCCTTGATCAGTACCTGAAAAGACTTTTTGCCCGTCTCACCCCTGCTACCCCGGAGGATCAGCTCCTCTTGGACAGAGCCCACAGAGCCCTTCGTCCTCAGGAATCCTCCCAACCTCAGGATGTCATCATTCATTGTCACTATGTCACTATTACACCACTAAGCAGGCAATTCTGCGGGAATCTCGCAAGACTGATTCAATCTCATTCAACAATGCTTCCCTGAGAATCTTCCAGGACATTGCCCATCTTACTCTCTTAAAGAGACGAGAATTGAAACCAGTAACATCCATTGTCATGACAATAGCATTCGATATCGCTGGGGATTTCCGTTTCGCCTTCTCTTCTGGCATCCTAACAAACGCCACTCAGCCCGGACCATGGCGGAGGCGGCCAGACTTCGAGACTCCAGGCCCCGGCCCTTCCTATTCATCCCCTGATGCAAGGATCGAGCTCCAGCTCCTTGGGCACTATCTCTCCATCTCGGAGGCTTCCAGCTAACGAGTGGACGACTATGACAAAAGCCACTAACCCATCTGCTTTTTTTTCCCAGCACGTCTGGCCCTCACTGGGGGAACTGGGGTGGCCCATCTTCCACCTCCCGATGGCTCTTAGGATCTTTTTCTTGAACGTCAAAGGTTTGGACAGCCCACAAAAACGCACAACACTTTATCTTACACTCAAACATAGGGCTGACATAGTCTTTCTTCAAAGAAACACACTTCATCCGTCACTCACATCCGGAATTGAAGTCTAGACTATATCCTTCTTTCCATGTTTGCAACCCTAGACAAAAGAAATGGGGTGTTGCTACTCTCTTTGCCTCCCATGTGACATTTGAGCTGCTAACCTCACACTCTGACCCCCGACGGTCGCTTTCTAAACCTGGTGGGAAAACTCAACAATACCTTATGCACTTTAGTTAATTTGTATGCCCAGAATCAAAATCAACACTTTTTTTGCTGCCCTGGAATCTTTGCTCTCACAGGTATGCCAGGGAAAGGGGATTATGGCAAGGGACTTTAATGTCGTAGTAGATGAAACTGTTGATAGATCATCCATTCTGGCTCCCCCCCTGGCGGTTCGGAGTTCTGTAAATCTAAGGCCTTGTCGTCCCTCCTCTCTCACCATCTCCTCTGACTCTTGGAGGCTTAGAGAACCCTCCGCCCGAGACTATACGTTTAACTCCCCAGTCCATAGCACCTATTCACGAATAGACATGGTCTTCTTCAGCCACGATCTGTCCCTGAAGCTCCAGGCAGCTCACATAGACCCAATGTTCTGGTATGTCCATTCTCCCATAACTGTTGACCTCTCAGATATAGTCTCCCGCCCTGCCACATGGGGCCTTAATGATACTATACTTCACAACCCACAACTTACTCTAGAGCTTCAGACCCTTCTAGAAGGATATTTTCTCCTCAATTACCTTCCAGATATGCCTCCCACAACCCTCTGGGAAGCCCAAAAGGCAGTGGTGCGGTGGCCACCTTATCATCATGGCCTCATGCCGCAGGAAGCTGTCCATCTCTAAACGCATATCATTGGCTATACAACTTCAGACTCTAGAGTAACAACAGACGATACTACCCTGGCCAAGCTCCTCAACGTATGGTCTGATCTGAATCTCCTTCTCTTGGAATCCACTGCTGCAGCCCTGAAACGGCTGAGGCAAATGCTTTACAAGAAGGGAGACAAAGCAGATAGGAGCTTGGCCGCTCGTTTCAAGGCTCAGAGATCTCAAAATAACGTTATGGCTTTGAAGTCTGCCTCTGGCTCACCCATTTACTGCCCCGACCAGATCGGTCGCGAGTTTCAGAAATTCTACTTTGCATTTTACAACTTCGTTAGACTGATCCCTGGGAGTGAGCCCCCTGTGGATACCAGAGCAGCTTTCCTGAGACAAGCAAACCTCCCTACACTCACTTCTAGCTCAGCCCAACAATTAAACGAGGAAATTACGTTGGAGCAAATTCAGCGGTTATCAAGGCACAAAAGACTTCTAATACCCGGGTCCGGATGGCTTCACTCAGTGGTAGTCAGTTTCACGATAGTGACTACCCGACACAGAACAGAACAACATGAGGATTCTGAATGAAGACTACACCGACCTGTGAAAAACCTACTTACCGGAATGAAGATGACTTCACATCACGACTCCCTGTCTTGCCGGCTGGAGAAAATGACGTCATGAGCAAACGCGACTTAGCTTAAAGTGGCGATGGACGGACCTGCCTGTCATTTATGTAATGCAAGTACTCTTTTAGGGGTTAATGCTAGAGTTAGGGTCAGGATTAGGGTTAACCATAACTCCTAACCCTAATATCCCTAACACCCCTAACCGCCAAAAGAGTACTTACATTACATAAATGACAGGCGAGTCACTCTATTTGGCATCCCATTTATCTCAGGTTCTGGTTACCTATCTTCCCCACCAGAATATAGCCTGGGTAGACTTGGAAACCCACTTCATCGGGATCCCTTCCTTGGTATCTCTTTGGGGCCTCCCTAACAGACAGACCACCAGAGGCCTCATCCCTCCAATCTCTTAAATTTTGCCTGTCCCTATGAGACACCTGTCGGGTTAAGAACAAATTGTCCTCCCTCATTTCACCTCTGACTCCCCTCTGGGGCAATCCACACTTCCCTCCCGGTAACTCCTCACAGCAATTTAAGCACCGAACCAGGCAGGCATGAGCGGGAATGGGAGAAGGACCTGCCCCCCCCCACCCCCCAGATGACTCTTTTTGGCAGGAAGTCAGGGAGGGTATTCCCAAGAGCTCAATCTCTACCTCAATCAAGGAGACGGCCTACAAGATGTACAAAAGGTGGTAATATACACCAGACAAGCTGACTAGAATGTTTCCTGCGGCCACTCCGGGCTGCGGTCAGAGGGGTACAATGCTACATATATGGTGGACCTGCCCTCGTATAGTTCCTTACTGGAACATGGTCCTTGTACTTATAAATTCCATGTCAGTACAGCAGGTTGATATGGACCTTTGGTCATTTCTCCTCTCTTGCCCCATACCTGATGTGATCGCCCCTTCCAACAAGCTAATTTCTCACATACTGGCAGCTGCCAAATCCCTAATAGCCAAGCATTGGAAAGACCCTAATCCTCCCTATATGCAGGAATTACAGAATTACATTGGGCATGTCGCAAGCATGGAGTGTATTACATACTATCTCCATGACAACCCCATCAATTTGATAAGGTGTGCGCCCCGTGGCTCTTGCAAGCAAGCCATAATTGCCTATGCGCTCAGGCTCCTCCTTCCGCAGTTGGACCATAATGTTTGGGCCGCCTCCGGATCCCCCAGGCTGGGTGCGGTGCATGGTAAGAATCTTGTTCTTGCTCATGTTTGATTTTTAATTCTGTGAGTCACTTTGTCCCCAGACGTTTTGCACATATTGTTTGTAGCTAAATTCCTGATGCCATTAGTGCCTTTCCAATTTTCCTACCCCCCTCACTTATGATCCTTTACCCTTTCCCCGCTTCCCATTTATATAATACATAAAACTTAGAGGACACATCTTGTATATTCATATTTCTTTTTGAGCATTATGCCGTTTGTATTTTTCCTTTTGTCTCCTCTTTAAATAAAGAATTTAAGCACTGGAGTGGTTTCCATTTTTGGGTCCATGTCGTCTTTCTTTCATTCAGACCCAGCATTATGTTCGAGAGGTGATATCGCTCTTCTCAGCAGTTGATTGGGATAACCCTCTTGATACTTTATTATTAGCCGTTTCCTCCAAGAAGGGAGCGATCTCGTCCAACTATGCTTTTCTGAGAACTATAATAGATCACACCAAAATTAAGTCGGGCCTGAGTGGATGGCTGCGCCATTTCCCCCAATTAACAGAGCAGGTATTGTTGAAAGAGCTGGCCACCTCGATGAAGCTTTTCCCAGCCTCTATATATGCAGAGATGTTCCTCAACATATTCCATAGAAGCTACCTCTCACCACATTGTCGAAATATTATTGGTCTCTCAGCTGATTCTAGGTGTCCTAAATGTGGTGAATCCCAAGCAGACCTATACCATTGTTTATGGGCATGTCCTATAATCAGGGCCTTTTGGACCCGGGTATGGAGGTTTGCAACTGCAGATTTAGTTAATTATTTGCCACTCACTCCCGAATGGGTGGCATGTGCGACCCTCCAACCTTTAAAATGGCTACACATTAATCTTAATACAACCTCAACACATTCTTATCACTCATCCCAAAATGTCCCCACATGCCTCCAACTGGCTACAAAATTTCACCACATACCACTTGCTTGAACATAGCGCCACATGTCCTTCACACCACCACCACCACTTTTACAGCTGGGGCCCCCATAGAGATGGCACGTAGTGCACAGCAAACTGAATTCCCTTCACCTCCTCTGGTATGTTGCGTGACCTACATGCGTTGAACAGAGGATGTCACGAGACATGGATGTTGGTTGCTCCCTATCAGTCTTATGTTCTACTCTATAAGAAAGAGAACAATAAGTCTGATCGGGAGCAGCTGGCTTGGGCCCACAGGAGAAAATTCCCCGGGCTGCCTGCTTCCACCACCGACTTAAGGGTAAATTTATCTGAATAGCCTGTTGCTACAACATTTCAAAGAAGTGGATCACAAGTTCTTTTAAGAACACAAAACAAATTAAAACAATGTTTTAAATCTTAACTTGGAAAGATATTCTTTAATCAGAGAGAGAACCAGTTCGTTAAAAAAAAAAAAAATATATCACACTCAAGCTGCATTCATCTGGTTCTTCTCTTTAGATTTTAAGCTCTTTCACAGATTTCATCATATTGTGCTGTATATGTCTTTATTAAATATTGTAAATATTTCAGTTATATGATCATCATTTGTGTATGTGATATTATCTAAATGATCAACATGGTCCATAATTTTGACAATCCCCCACATTATACCATATACACAACAAGTATCTAACAATTTTTTTTCTTACCCACTCCCCGATCATCCACAGAGGGATTGTCAATCCAGCGTTGGGCCTGCTCCACTTTCCCTTCCATATTCACTGCAGCTTTCACAGGGCGGCTGTTGGCCACAGCACGGTTCACCTTAGTTTGCAGGTTCTGCAGTGAAGTTGCAATCTGCTTTGCTAAGGCACGTGCTTCTGGGGAGTCTCCTTTTCCCCTGATGACAAAATGAGATGTCACAATTTTGCATGCAAATACATTTACACCAATAGAGTAATTAGAGGATTTAAAAAACGTGAAAGGTTTTAAAATGTGTATAATTTATGGGAATATCTGTATCATCATGAACGCACAACCTCCACCTTACTACTTACTGACGACGAAGGTCAGTCAGCTTGGCAGTAAGAGCTGCTATCTCCCCTAAGGAGCGCAAGATGTCCTCTCTGTCTTTCGGATCCTCACACAGCTCAGCAATCTTCTTCGCCTCAGCTAGGATGCCTCGAATGTTCTCCTCTCCTTCTGGTCCACCATTGGGATCTGCAAGCCAGCTCTTTGAGATGACAATGTAAAACAGATTAGACAACTGAATTAGGTATTTCTTAATGGTACAATTATTACACATTACTAGGGCTTCAAAAAAGCTTGCATTGAAAAAGTTAAATAAGTTAAATAAGTTAATATTTTGTGGGAAAAACCGTACAATAACTGCATACTGTTAAATGTACCATCAAGAAATATATTACAACAAAGCTGAAAATACACAGTATACATAAAGAGATTCATTTGTGGGGCAACTCAATGAAATTATAGCTCATAATAATCAATTAAGACATAACAGAGGTAATGTACAATAACATTTTTTTGTATCCAATTAAACATGGTTTGAACAATGCATTTTAGAAAACACACCATTTACTCAATTATCTTTAAAAGGAATCGAAGTCTGTTCTTTTCTAATTTTAATATCTAACTTCTAGAAAAATGGTCTAACAATATGCTACCTGATAATAAAAAAAATATTTTTCGTCTCCAGGTTTATTGATCTAAAATCAGTATGCTCAAGCCAGTCCTCGTTCTAAGAGCATCTATCTCACACTATAATATCACTTGCACAATTGACTCATGTAGACAGGCTTAGGATACCTAGGCTATAGACAACACCATTGTTGATTAGGGAGAGAAGTAACAGTAAAAACAGCTGCTGGTCCAACAATAAAATCTTAACTATGACTGAAAATGGTCATCATAGATTTGTAAGGTATCACATTGCTCCATAGCGCTGTAGAGAATACAGGATATACATAAAACATGGACATACAAGGTAAACAAAATAAATGCATGACATGAAAACAAAGGGAGGGCTCTAGTAATGATAGAGCTTACATTCTATGTGGAGAAGGCACAGCTGAAACAAAATGTGCAAGTGTGGAGATTGGGCAGCTGTGAGGGTGCTTTAGTTAGCCAGAGTAGTATCATTGGGGATAACGTAAGCAGCTCTAATAAAGAAATGGGTTTTTAGATAACATCTATAAATTTAAACGCCGCGGGGGAGTCTGATTGAGCGTGGTAGGGAATTCCATAAGATGATAGCAGCATGAGAGAACTCTTGTAGGTGGGAGTGAGGTGGTTATCAGAGTCAAGACAAGGAGCAGGCCAGGCCAGAGGTAGGTATAGGATGGCGAGAGGAGTATTTTGATATGAGATTTGAGATATATGAAGGGGTGGTGTTGAGGGCTTTCTACATAAGGGTGAATAATTTGACTTGGATTCTGGAGGACACAGTGAGCCAGTGTAGCGATTTACAAAGTGGTGCAGCAGATGTGGAGAGGTGGGAGATCTGATCATTTACACCCAGGCCTACAAGCTAACCAGACAGTAGAGAAGGATATTCACTGCCTAACCCATGCACCCATGCACCCCAGGACCACACACACATACTTTACTGACCCCAGGTTGGGGTTAATATAATAGAGAGCAGTTTCTGCAGCTTTGACACAAGAAGGTCCAGGATGTGACAGTAGGGTGCACAGGGTCCAGCAGTCAAACAGAGATGGCAACAGTTGGCAGCTGAACAGATATTGAAACAGCAATGACAGTTGAGATTAGTGGCACCAGCAGCTGATTACAGATGATCGTTCAATAGATTCTAAAACACCCTTGTTTTTGGATGTAAAATCAATACTCAGTTTTGCTCTGATGTGTACCAACAATATTCAGAAATACCCAATGCTTTATATTTGTGAGAATAATGAAACGTTGGAGCTTGGTGAAAGGCCTGAGTGAATGTGCAACTTACTCTAACTGCGGTCTGCATGCAAGCATATAGAATATATAAAAATGTCTGTCAATTACATATTTCTAAAGGGCATATTTAAACAGTCAACATACTTGTACACATTGGGGGACATTTATGAAAAATGGTGTTGTTGCTCCTAGAAACCAAGCACATGCTAGTAATTATTTTTCTAGTGCAGTTTAAGGAATGAAAGCAGATAGGTGATTGTTTGATGACATCAACAATAGTGCATTCATTTTCATAAATGGCTCCAATGTATATTTGTTTTTCACGCCTGATCACATTACACTTTGACTGCGTTATTTCATGTTGCTCAGTCTTACCTGGGCAGCATCAATCTTCTTCCCAATCGCCTGCTTGGAGTTTGTTAGGGCTTCCAATTTGCGGGCAGCATTCTCTACTTTAGCTGTTAGGAAATCTAGTCCCTGAGATACCTGTTGCGATTTCTGCATGGCAATAGGAGTAGCTCCTTGACCCCTTTATAACAGAGGAGACAACTTTAAATGCATCACTTTAAAAATAAATTTAAACTTGGAACGGTTCTCTAGATTTTCAGTAAAATCTAGAGAACAGAACTGACAAGACAATTTTAATTTGCACTAAATTTAGCACTGCACAAACACAGTAAAAGACAAAAAAATAATGTATTAAATGATGAAATAAATGAAATGACAAGCTATTACAATAAAATACATTTTCTGCAACATTACAAATTTCATTTTACATAATACATTATAAAACTATCTTGAAGTTTGTTTCATTTTTCATACACAGACATTTCTAATCTGTGAGCTGTTAAAAACTGAAATACAAAAACTACCTTATTAGAAATAGCAAATATTAGACATATATATCTAGTCCTCCTGTCATAATAGAATGTAGAGATATTTAATATTAGACATATCCATCTGAATTCAGCGTGGTGGAGAGTGGGAAAGTTCAGTTGCTACTAGTCACTGGTATTTTTAGAATATAAACATGCTCCTCTCACCATTTCACTGGAGGAGGGAAGAGTTCCAAAAATGTATGAAATTTTTTTTTTTTTTTTTTTTTTAATAAAACAAACATACTCCCATGGATGTGCCATACAAAATGTATTGCAATGCTTATACCGCTCTACATGATAATTTGACCAGTATTAGCAATACATGTACATTACAGAGGGCACCCTAGTGACCACCATACAATACAGAGGGTACCCTAGTGACCGCCATAGAATACATAGAGGATTCTTGTGGTTGCAATACAGATGGCATCCTAATGCATACAATACATATAATACAAAGAGCATTCTTGTGACTGCCACACAAATTAAGCTATTGTCCTATTTCCCTTATGCCCTCCTAGGTAAAAGCAAAAAGTATTTTTTAAACAGAATATGGAGTTAATTTACCTCCATTTACAGACAATTTACTTCCATGCTTTCCTTCCCCCAATTTTACAGGATCCCCTCCATAACTTGTTAGCACATGTCTTTTTGTATTTAAAATATGGCCTAAAGGCCTGTAGAGAGTACATTAAGAAAGAAAGGAAAACACCCTTTAGCATTTTAACACAATGAACAAAATTATATATATTTCTATATAGGTGCACAGCCAGTGGTTGAGTCTGGAGTAAATAGTAAGAAGTACGGCCTATATTGGTCAGCCATTATTGGGGTATCTGCAAGATCACCCAAAAGATGTTGAACAAATTTACACAATATTGCACTAGTTGGCAGGCCCTAAACATATACTACATATAATTATAAATATATATATATATATATATATATATATATATATATATATATATATATATATATATATATATATATATATATATATATATATATATATATATATACACACACACATACATATATACACACACACGCCTTTGCTCACCCCCACAAATGAATTGGCTAACCTAACTGCAGGTGTTTAAGAAAATACTGGTTTGAAATTCCTTGCTCAAGAGTATAGATTGTTCTGTGGGATAGCCATCATCATCATCTGTTTCTATTCACTGCCTACACCACCATGTCTCCGCGGCCCCCACCCCACTCAGCAACAAGCACACAAAATCGCTGCCTGTTGCAATCCAAATAGAGGACCGCTCCTAGCAACCAAGGAAGCCTAGGGCGGATCTCACATAGGAAAATAGGATGCGACTGCTGCTATCTCCTCCAGCCCACACACTCATCACCTTGACTGTTAGTCTCCCCTGTGCACTCATCAACCCCTACTGTCAGCCCCCTTCCAGCCGCGCGCATCACCCCCACTGTCATCTACGCCCCCCCTGCAAGCATCGCCCTGACTATATGCTAAAACTCCTCCCCCCCCCCCCCCTGCGCTTATTCTCCCACTGTCGGCTAACCTCCACAGCGCTTATCGCCCGACTGTCAGCCGCCCCTCCCCTTGTATTGGGTGTAAAAAAAAAAAAATTTGAACAAGAAAAAAAAAAATGCAGAGGATACATGAGGCAGCCTCATTAGGGCACCGGCCTACTGGGAAACTTCCTGGTAAAGCCTATGCCCAATTCACCCCTGACTTGAACTTAGAGCAGGGGACTTGCTAGATTAGTGATGTGAAATGTTATATTGATGAGAGTTCTTTGGTTTCTTAAAACATTATCCATAAAAGTATGTGTGGACTACATTTTAGGAGAGCTACTTGCTACAAGTTAGAAGTAGATAATTCCGTAAACACCCCTTACCTAAACTAACAGCTAACCGAGAGCTAAATATACAAATGTTTTTTGATCGGTATTGTGGGGTGGTGGCTGGGATAGTGGCGAGGATGTTCGATATGGTTCCGCATGTATTGATTGTCGCTATATCATATTTTGTCTTGCACTGGATGAGACTGACCTTACTATGTTCTGTGCTCCTGTGTCTCTACATGTTTTCAAATCTTGATAATTTCCAATGTAATATTTTGACTGTTTTGGACTGTTCTCTCATGCTATATGTGTCCAGCTATAGCAATGGTTGGAGCTTGGATGCCATGTACCCTGGGACAGCTGATGTGTTTACCTAGGATGGGGATATGGGGGCTTAAGTTCCTCTCCTGGAACGTACGAGGACTTAATGACCAGGTCAAAAGATCTTTGGTCCTCACACAGACCAAAAAATATAGTCCTGACATGGCGTGCCTGGTGGAGACTCACTTGACGAGGGAGTCGTCTCTTGGCCTTAAAAAGTCCTGGGTCAGTTGGGCTTATCGCTCTGTCTACTCAACGCGCTCAAGAAGGGTGTCTGTTCTGGTGAGAGAAAAAAAATCTACAATTTGTACTGGAGGAGGTGCAGCTAGACCCCTATTGTCACTATGCATTTCTCCGAACCTTGATAGATAATTCTCCAGTTATACTCCTAGCTGTGTACATCCCCCACTTTTCAATTCAAAAGTGCTCAAGAAGGCCTCTAAATTTATTCTCATCCCATCAGATTTTTTCCCACATAGATCTGGCCTTGATCTCCAATAGGCTGGCTCCTCTGATCAGAGAAATCTGCTACCTTCCTAGGGGAATATCGGACCACTCCCCAATGCTGATGGTCGCTGCCCTTGTCTCAGATGCTGGAATTCGATTTTGGAAACAACCCATTTTGGCTTACACTTATGGGGACAGGTAGTGATCTTGTAGTGAACCGGGAGGGGTTCTTTTCAATTAATATAGATAAAAAGTATAACTCACGGCGCTGGATGGATCACATATGAATGCCAGCACCACGAACAATGGATCACTTTAACATATAGAAAAATACATAGGGCAATATAGTCCCAACAAAGTGAGTAGAAATTTTCTATGGTGTCCCTGGGGTCTTAATCCCTCTTCCAAGTGTGTCTTAAGTGGCCAGATGATAAATGTAACCACGTGAGGGGGTCCCCGCAGGGGATAGGCTTACAAGATGAATCCTTGAAATAGTGCACATCTAATCACATCTGATGGTAAAGACGTTATCTTTTTTCCGAATTAACTCCAATGGTGAAACATTCACAAAAATAAAAAGATCATGGCATAATATCATTTATTAAAATGCAGATTATAAAACATTAAGACAGAGGTTGATGTGCTTCGAGGAGCGTACCAGAAATAGGAAGGATCAAACAGCTTAAATAGATGACAGATAAGTAGGTTTACCCGGGTCCAATAAACTCTCAAATGGCTATGCAGAATCTCCAGATAGTCCTATGAAGCTTCTCCCCGTTCAACCAACGCGTTTCGAATCGAAAGGATTCTTTATCAAGGTGTCTTTTCTTTTCAATTAATGCCACCATAGTCAGACCACCGGTCCTTTGGGATGCCTTCTGATTTGGAGTAGACATATTTATTAACACTGCTACCTGCTGACTTGGTTGCATGTGCAGAAGGAATGGGCCAATTACTTACTTTTCTCCAGGCACGCACAAGGGGATAAGAATGGTAGTCTCATGGCATATCTGGCTAGGACGAATTACAAAATAACTCTATATCATATCTGCAATATCTGACTGATCAGAGACTACCCATTTTCAGATGGAGTGAATTGCTATTGTGTTCCGAGCCTATTATTCTGATTTGTACACCTCTAGGGCGACCATCATGCGCCCCAGCTGCATGACTATCTATGTAGGGTACGTCTCCCCAGGTTCTCCTTAGATGGTGCAGATTGCATCGAGGGTCCCAGCACTGTAGAAGAAAATGAGACAGCAATAGCATCTATTCCTTGTAACAAAGCCCTGGGTGGTGTTGATGGTCTGCCCATTGAGCTGTACAAAAAATTTGTTAGCTTCTTTATCCCTACGCTCCTAGACCAATGCCAGGAGTTTTATGAAGCGGCCTCTCTGCCGCTATCCGTGTCAGAGGCGGTGATAGTAGTTATTCCCAAGCCAGGTAAGGACCCGCTATTACCCGACTCATATAGGCCAATCTATTTATCGACAACTGACGTAAACATCTTGGCTTGAGTTCTTGCTATGCAACTAAACACGATCATTGCCCAGCTGATCCTCCCAGACCAGGGAGGTTTTATGCCGTGGAAGTCCATAGCCATCAACCTTCGACACTTGTTTACCCATCTACAGATGCCTGGTAGTCACAGCGACAGGGAGGTGGTCGTCTCCCTGGATGCGGCCAAAGCGTTTGATTTCATGGAATGGCAATATTTATGGGCAGTCATGCATAAGTTTGGAATTGGTCCCAAATTCTTGTCCTTGGTGCAACTGTTGTATTCAGCACCGGTGGCCAGAATTTTTCTAAATGGTCACACAACCTCCCTGTTCAATTTGGGCAGGTGCACAAGGCAGAGGTGTCTCCTCTCCACATCCCTGTTCGTCATTGCAATAGAAACCCTGGCGTGTTTGATATGCGCGCACCCTGGAATTTGTGGCCTCAGGACTGGGGACAGGGAGGACAAGGTTGCGCTTTATGCCGACGATAGTCTCCTGTTCTTGAAAGATTCGGAGAAGTGTCTAGACACATTACTAAACCTGTTAGTATTTTTCCTATTGGCGGGGGTCTCCCGGAGAATGTTACCAGGTCCCTTCCATTGCAGTGGACATTAAAACTTAAATATCTAGGAATATGGGTCACGAACGAATAAAACTGCAGATCAACCGCAAAAGGACTGTTTGACTTATGAATAAATACCAATATTCTGCATTATTTATTATTAATATCCAGGTGTTATTATATTTATGTTCCTCTCATACCTAATTTCTCAATCAAGATATAATTATGTTTCAATGTATAACAATATCATATAGCACTACTAACATAATTGGACAACATTTCTTAAACCTAGATTTAAACTTGTCTAATTGTATTTAGTAGGTCCTAATAATTATCTTTTCTCATATAATTGTAACACTATAAAACCAAAATAAGGGCTAGTGTGTTATGATAAATCCTGTTTGCTAGATGTTAATAAAACATCCAGTTATAGCATTAGTATGCTTAATAATTATATAATTGCATAACATAGATGATACCTATATAAATCAGGAGATCATCCTTAGCAGTGCGGATGAGATAATTTTCATATCAAGCTGATGCAAATGATCTAATAGAGTGGTTTCTGCCTGATAAAAGTAAGGTAACTAATATTATCACCTAAATAATAAGCCAAGTTTAAAGACAACCTAACCTAAAATTGGGGTAGTGGCTGAAGGTGCCAAACCCTATGAGAGGTAAAAGTAGTGCTTTTCATAAAGTAGGTATGACTCGGGAAAACAGAGCGAACGCTGACGTGTGTTTCGCTCAGAGAGCTTTGTCAAGGTAACCTGAGTCAGGGCAGTGTGCTTTATATAGCCGGTGGGGCAAACCCCCTATGGCGTCACATATTCTAACCAATCGGAGATGCCATTAAATGACAGCGATTGATGGCACTTTCAACCAATAGGAGGCATCCACGTGAAAGATGTCCGGTCTCCACTAAATGGCCATTGGTTCTTATCAATGAGGAAGTGATACTGGTTAATAAACAGAGATTTTGGATGATCGTAAGGTAAGGGAAATGGAAGAGCGTGATTTATAGTAATAATCCTAACATATAAAAATAAATGGAAAGATGGCTGTTTATTATGATTCAATGATCTTATTAAAAATTACATACATGCTCAATCCAACTCTAATTGCCCAAAATGTGGAGGTGCTTCTCCTACCTTTTGGCATCTGCTCTGGAGCGGTCCTGTGGTTGGAGACTTCTGGTCACGGGTGGAGATATATATACAAAAAAAAGGTTACTACTATTCCATTACTGTCCCCAAAGACCTGTGCATTCGGTTTGAGGGTTGATTTGTTATTAGGAAGGAGTGCAACCAGATACACTCTTAATCTCTTGGCCTTGGACAAGGTCGCTATTGCAAGAGTGTGGATGGCTCAGGGTGGGCCGGACTTTGGTGCTTGGGTTGCCCTGGTTAATGTGGCTGTTGGACATAAGAGATATACATACCAGTCCGGAAACACTATGCCGAAGTATTTTAAAGTTTGGTCACATTGGGTAAAGTCAAGATATGCAGTGAGGTCCCTGGACGCCGGAATTTAAGAGTTCTTTCTCTCTTATGTGACGAGGCCTGTAACTGTCCCCCCCTCCTTTTTTTCCTCCCCTACACCCTATGACTTTTGGTTGAATGATGGTACCTGCTCACTCACTAGGGTCTATTCTGGTCTACTATTCCTTCCCACAGTAATCTATGCAAATGAGCTGGACACAACCTATTATGCTGTATCATACTATAGATAGATTATTATGCCTTTTGTTACTCAGTGCTGTACATGTTTTACTACTTCGATATTTCTAATTGTATTTTGCTACACCATTACAAAACCATGTCATGTTTGTTTTACTTTCTTTTGTATTGTTTTCAAAACTTCAAATAAAATTACTTGATTTAAAAGAAAATTGTAAAAATATTATAAGCGCTGTCCACTCTTAGGTCCCTGTATGGTTCCTGCCCCTAGGCGTCCAACTCCACTGCTACCCGAGAATCTCCACATATATACACCGCGTTGAACACATAGGTGAATATAGATTTCAGTGCAGTCGTGTACAAAACAGCACATATTATTGACTATTATCTGGTAATCGTGGGTGTCCTATGAGACAAAGGGTTCACTCCAAACAACTAATACCAACCTTCCACCAAAATACCAATGCCAAGTACACAATTTTAATAAACCGCACAAAATAAAAAAAAAAAAAACACCTATCCACCAGCGACACCACTCTCAGAACAAAATCCTTTTGTGCACAATTCATATTTTGGATGTCTGTTATCAACACTACACAGGTATGATACCAAGGACAGCAGATCCTCTGACTAGTGACATAAAAATTAAATGCTGAATATAAAATATATTTATTGGCGCAACGTCACCTTCCCTATCTTTCCTAAGCTCAGGTAGACTCTCTTAATGAGGCGATCTCTGCTGAACCGTAACCAAACTATCTATGACAAATAAACTGACGTTGCTTCAGGCCCTGATGGCTTCACAGCAACTTACTATAAGAAACTAATGCCAGCTCTTTCACCTCTACTGTTAGATTTGTTTAACCCAATTCTTCTTGGCAAGAAATTCAACGTGGCCACCCCTGGAGCGAAAACGGTTGCAATTTCTAAGGGGGGGCAAAGCCCAAAATCTATGTGCTAGCTATAGACCCATCTTCCTTTTAAACGTCGATCTCAAAATTATTTACTAGACTTCTGGCGTATAGAATTGCTTCTGTTTTAACTTAGTACATCCAGACCAAGTCTGCTTTATCTCTGGCTGGCAGAGAATACTATAAAAGCCATAGCAGAAAAGTGGTTCCTACTCTGGTTGTGGTCCTCAGCGCAGAAAAGGCATTCGAAAGGGTCTCGTGGTCCTATATGCGAGTGGTACAGAGTAAGACTGAAATTCGAGGCCCCCTCATCAAAGGTACAGCTGCATTATACTTCAATCCCACTGCCATGGTCCTAGCAAATGGTTGCTTCTTCCCCTCCTTCCCAATTGAAAACTGTATGGGAGAGGGATGTCCCATTTCGCTCCTCTTCTTTGCCTGATCACAAACCACTTGCAGTGAAGATCCGTAACAACCCAAATATTTTGGTATATAGGTTGGCCCGCAAGAACATAAGCTTTCTCTATACATGAATGACGTGCTCCTCCCGATAACGAACCCACACCCTGTGCTCTGGAGTGATGTGGTTGATTCTCTACTTTCAAAATTAATTCAGATAAGACTGAGGCCCTTGCCTTGAACCTTCTTCTCGATGTTTGACAATGTTTAAATCAGAACTTTCATTTCAAATGGAAACCCCAGAAAATTAAATTCTTAGGAATTTACTTAATAAAGCATTATGATAAACTTTTATCAGCTAATTTTGCCCCTTGATATGTTAAAAAGGGACCTTAGGATCTGGGATTTCCATTTTATGTCCTGGATAGGCACAGTTGTTACGGTGCAAATGAACCTACGTCCCAGGCTGCACTATCTATTTCAGACACTCCCAGCGAGTCCCTTCCTCCATCCTCAGAGACACACAGAAATGAACCTCTTAATTTAAATTGTTAAGTAAAAGCCCAAGAGTCAGACAGATATCACTTTTCACAAATGGAGACCTTGGCCTCCCCTGCCCCCATGAATATTACACCTACCCACCACACCCAAGCAGCACTAACACATTCCAACCCAGGCTTACTCTTTATCTGGAAATATTGTGCTCACTCATTTAAAAACTAATACTCAACCAAGAAAGAATGGTACCCTTTTGGCATAATCCGACCTTTTTTCCAGGTCTTATCCAAGAGCTGTCATGAATGGCACCAAGGACCAACACGGATATTGGTCCTTGGTGTATCTTCCCAGAGTTCTCTGAGCTCCGCAACTGCTTTAACCTTTATCCTGGCTCTTTTTACAAATACCTAAAGATCTGCAATCTCTATAATAGCAAGATCAAACCATCAGCCCTTCCCTCTAGAAATATTTTGTCTATCCAGAACCCATCCATAGGTCTACTATCCATTTGTTAATCCCTGCTGCTCCAAAACGACTAACAGACTAAAGAGCCTGACGAGATTCAGTGGGAAGAAGACATGATAGACGGTGGTGTTTAAACACTTAACCTGCGGGGTCCCGACATTGCCGCCTTAAATTAACATTAATGAAGATTGCACTGACGTCAAACTCTACTGCCGGAGAGCTGTTCATTCGGAACAAGTTCCTGTCAGCCTGCTGGTGCCATTGGAAATCTGCAGAGTCAGTTTTCAGGTAAGTCTGTGTATATTGCAATAGTTTTTTGCCAAAATCGGATTTTTTTTGTAGGTCTTCTCTGTCGGATTTATTGTCATTGTTCAAGCGTACCCAACCCATGGTAGATGTTCTAGAGGCTGAGGAGTGGTCTCACATTAGGGAGGCTGTCATTAAATCCTCATATTTGCACCCGAATCAAGGAATATGTGCAAAAAAACTTTTGTTTAGATGCATTTGGTACACACCAGAGGACCAAAAGCTATGTATCCGACTGTATCAGACCTTTGTTGACGGAACGGTGACTCCTGCAGTACTCATGTGTGGTGGAGCTGTCCAAAGATTAAGACCTTTTTGGTGGGAAATTAAGGATCTAATATACATAAGATTACCCAGGTACAACTCCCCCTTATCTCTTCTCTTCTTTGGCGGGTGCTAGACGTAACAAAGTAGATAGGGAAACTTGCTAAGCATATACTCACTGCAGCTAGGTCTGGCAATTTTACAAACTAAAAACACATCATAAACATGATTTATGACCAGCCTAATCAGGCGGGGGCTGGCAAGTTTAAGCCCGGGGGACGCACACGCGGCTGCATCACGTGACACGCGATGCGGCTGCGTTATCGATGACGCGGCTGCATCGCGTGTCATGTGACGTGGCCGAAGGTAATAAATAAGAAATATTGCATCGGAAAGGGAGGGGGGGGGGGCGCAGCCCTAACAGCGGTTGGACTGAGCGGCCCGGGGGGTGCTGCCCCTCTGCCCCCCCCCGGCCCAGCCCGCCCCTGAGCCTAATCAATTCTTATCAGTATGGAACGCTCAGACTGGACACCGATTCACAAGATCCCCCCCCCCACCCTGAAACAACTAAAACATAAGCCTGAGAATTCGCCCTCTTATTCTTTTTCTTTCCCTCCCCTGCTCATCCCCATAACATAACCAGGTATCCCCTTCCTTTGTACTATCAATTTGTGTGTTCTGTTGATCCTCAGCCTCCCCCTTCAATAGCTTGTTCCTTTCACTTTGATATAATATATAAAAATGTAATAAAATATTAGATATTTAAAAAAAAAAAAAAAAGAGGGAGCAATGCATTCACAGAAACGAGGACTTAACCAATCTATGTATCAAAAGCTTAAATATCCAGTACTGACAAATTTAAAATAGAGATAATTTAATCATAGCATAAGTTTATGGAATAGATACATTTTTCTGATCATATAAAAAGGTATGCCATCAGGTTTATTGCTGCTAACAGAACCATAACTCCAAGATGATTTAAAATACACTTGATCCTCTGCAACAGGTTTTAGTCTTAACCTTGCTCATTCAAGTTGAATTTTATCTAAGGAACATTGCCTTATGTCATATTGTATTGAAGAGTAGCCACATAAATGACATATCACATAAGTGATAGCTGCAGCAAGAAATACAGATTGCATAGTCACTAGGAAGGAGGTTCAAGGTTGCGAGCACACAGCATTTTTTTCAGGTGCCATTCCTATCTCAGCTAAGAAATAACATGGTGAATGCAGTATAATTCCTATGGATGATATCCCCACAATATAAAGTGTTCATGATTCCTATTTCAAGCTGCGTTTATGCTGCTTTCACCATGCATTGAACACTGCTCAGTCAAAATGGACAGTGGCACATAAAAGCATCATGTTTTGCAGTCTAAAAGACTCTCCAACTGTTCAATTTTTAAGCAACTAAAATTATTGATGTGTTCTAAATGGATACAATGTTAATTCAGTTGTTATACCTTGCTCTTAGATCAGCCACTTGATCAGTCATCTGTCCTAGAGTCTTACAGGTTCCCAAGATGTCCTTCCTCTCCTTCCCTGCACAAAGTTCCCCAACTTTGCCTGCCTCATCTAGTATCTGACGTACGGCTTGTTCTCCAGTATCACCTGGGTAGACAGAAGCGGATTTAAGGTCCAGGGCAAGCAAAACAAAACACAGAATCCTGAAACGAATGTTAACACTACAAAACACATTACATTTTATAACAGAACATTGTGGGGGTGATTCAATTAGCCGCGAGGTGTCTCCGGAATGTCAGCGAGACACCTCGAGGCGGAAATTTGACAGAAATCGCTGCTCATTTTTCCTCGCACCCCACAGTCCGCACAAAGATTAGATAAAATGAACACATGCACACACATTACTCATTTCATCAAACATAATTCCTGCTACAAAGTAAATTGCATAGTTCTACATGATTTATTAAAATAAGTAAACAACCAAAATCAAGTAAATAACAAAAGAGGACACAGGAAAGAAGCTATAGGCATCACAGCAAAGGTAGAATAAGTTACCAGGACCTCAAAAAGACCAACTGTACTGACGGTGCATTGATATTATTGGTCTGAATATGTGGATGTGACAAATTTTTGGCTGCATCAATAGCCCACAGAGATGCTGGTGATGGAATGAATGTGTGTATATGGAGAAGAGACATGTGATTAGGGAAAATGAATAAGAGAATGGGACCATTTTTCATATTTCATTCTTACCTGGCGGAGCATTTGGGTCCCTCAACCAACCCTTTGCCTGGTTCATTTTAGAATCAATCAGTGCAAGTGCTCTCTTCATGGCCTCTGTATCCTATTAATTTATGGAAATGGAACAAATTATTTTTTCATCTCAAAGTATTCAAAACTCTGTCAACAACAAGTTTCACATCAATGGAACAACTTCACCACAGCAAACTGGTCCACATGTCTTACTGTACTTTACAGTAACATGTAATATAAACACAATTATATAAAAACAAAACTTGCACCCAGTCACTTTGGTAACATTCACAATAATAGCCAGTTTTCCAATTATATCTATTTGAACACCTACTGTATTGAACAATACTAGAAAATTACATCTCATAGTCCTGAAAGGAGAAAGGAATTTCACATCTTAAAACAACCGCTGCTAGCTCAGCATACCTTATGTAACCTGCATTAGGAGCAGGCCCGGCGCTCCCATTAGGCAAGGTTAGGCACTTGCCTAGGGCGCCACAGAATGGTAAATGACTTTAAAACTGTGCGGCGACCGCTGACCATACCTGTCACGGCTGCCGCACAGCATTCAGATGCACGGGGAGGGGGAGGGGGGGGGGGGGGGGGGGAGAGGCTACTGCTCACCAGTAGAGATAGAGGGGAGGAGACGAAGCAGAGAGGTGGCGGTGGTGAGACAAGGGGGGGGCGGCGCCGATTTAGTAAAAATGCCTAGGGCGCCATGGACCCTAGCACCGGCCCTGATTAGGAGGTGACCCTCAGGGACCCCATAATTACAAGTTTACTGCCACTCACAGCTATTAAAGAACTACACAGTCACCAAGAACACGACGGAAGATTCCAACTACCACTTAGTACATAAGTAATAAATACATAAGTAATAAGTAATAAATACAGCTACTTATATCTGATATGGTATTACCATTAATGTGTAATTAAAAAAAAAAGAAAAAAAGAAAATGAATAAAAGAAAATAGCTGGAATGCCCTAACAAGTGAAACGTTTTATTTTTTGTCCGCTTTGGTCCCATATATAGAAATTATTTCCTGTCCTAAACGGGTGACGGAGACAACATTTGAATTTCACTAAGTGTTTATTTGTATTTCCATGCACAGACAAAAACATCAACACTCTCCTACACATCAAAACACTACAAATGTATTTTTATTTCTTTAAAAAAAAAAAAAGTTACAATAGTAATGCTCCTGTCAAATATAAATAACACACTGTCTTATAAGGAGCCAGAGAAAGCCAATTATAAACAATAAAACCATATTTGCAGAAACAAAAAACATTTTGGTAACTATGATCGAACGTACCAATTTTTATTACATTTATAAATGTTACAAAACAAAAAGTTCAATCTCATCTATAATCTTTTAGTAGAAATGGTTATGTCTGATGTATCAGACTTAAAGACAAAGAAAAGATAATGTAAATGCTAAAGGTTTGGTCAGGGTTTAGAAGTTTTGCCTTAATTGGGTCTTAAAGCAATGAGGCCTAACAAATTCTAGTGCACACCCTATACATTATCAATGTGATGATATTTTGATTGAACAAAAATGTATGGCCCGCACATATTTAAATGTTAGGTTTAAAATCACGAGACTTTGCTGCAAGTGGGCATGCCGTACCATGAGGCCACAAAGCCATGTTTTAGATGACATAATAATCAAACAGAAATTTAGGTCATAAAACATTACAGAATTATCACATAAATAATTGCAACATCTAACACACATAAAACCATTAGAAGAGACAAAGCACAGCACTCTCAGGTTAGCAGGGCATGCTGCCGCTGCAGAGGTCTTACCTTCTACACCCCAGAACATAAAAGAAACAAATAAACAAAGAGACAATGTGAAAATTCAAACCCTGTAATAAGCGCTAGGATCTTTGAACTTTAAATATAAAAATATGACGGGTATAAGCAAGCAATAAAAATATACATCATGCAGTTAAACTGAACACATTATTTCAAACTTTAAAAATGTTAATGGCTATAGCTACAAAATTATATGCAATAATAATGAAAACTGAAATGATCAGATGCACGTTAACAAAAGAACATCCTTAAGAAAAAAAACAAAACAAACAGAATTCCCAGATTCCCAGTGCCCAGTCTACTTTAGAGGACACATTTAATACACTCTTCTCCTTGGTGAATAAGGTCATAGGAGACACCGTGTTTTGGGTTTTTGCCCACTATGTGGTAAAGTAATAAAATAGCGAGAGCACCCAGAGACAGGTTCTCTTTTAAATCAAACCACATTCATAACAAATAATAATTTTGACTTTGTATGGTATATAACATTTTGAGACGCCACATAATTTATCTGTATAATTATATATATATATATATATATATATATATATATATATATATATATATATATATATATATATATATATATATATATATATATATACACACACATATACACATACACACACACACACACATATACCGATACACCACGTTCTCTTATTTTTTGTCAGTTTAAATTGCTCTCTGAAAAATACTATACTTCTCTTAGGTTACACCTCTCACCTTGCTGGCCCAAGCATCTTCATCCCATGAAGTAAGTTGAAGTACCCGTATAATTTCATTTATCTCTGCACTCATCTTCTCCACTGTGAAGTTACGGTTTTTGAGAGCTTCTTCAATGCCTTTACTGCGGGAGTTTTTTGTTGTCACAAAGATTTTCATGGCTGGTAGTAATAAGAGGTGGGAAAAAAAAAACAATTAAAGAAAAAAGAAAAAAAAACTAATGTCCAGACCTCCCCTCAAAAACTTTCCTGAAGTAAGAAATCCAGGACAAGCCCAAAAGGAGGAAAAATCTATTCCTAAAAGCCAAATACGGTAGCATCTGAAATTCAGGAGATACATACCAGAGATCAGAACTGGTAGGAGATCTTTAACAGTGTTCATGGAATTTACAAGCATGATCCGATGTTCCTGGTGGGTCAACTCCTGTTGACGTTCATCGATCATTTTCGCCATCTTCGTCATTCCTAAAGCAACACAGACATCTAGTCTCTAAGGAACTACTTGTTACTTACTACCCTTAAAGTGTCCCTCCTTACTTTACAGTATATTTAGCAGATATGGCATAGGAACTAATTTTAGTTAATTTAAATTATTTGTAAAGGTTTTCTCAGTTTAAATAGCTAAATAAAATATTAACACTCAATCATAGCTGGTGACATTTAAATATAACACAAATTCTCATATGCTTTACTATGTGAATATTCAGTCAAACACAACTTCTGGTATAACAGAAAGTCTCTAATGCACATGGCATTTTTTATTCCATAAATAGCTTTTGCATTTAATTTTAAATAAATAATGGCATCTTACCATTAGGATATACTTATTTTATTCAAAGCAATGGCACATACCAGGCTCTTGGACACATTATACAGGGGGGGGGGGGGGGGGAATCAACTTTCTTGATACTACCTGGAGGAAATATTTCCAATAACAAAAACAACCTGAACTTAATCAAGTAGTGCAAAAAGTAAAAAAAAAACAAAAAACAATAAAACAGTTACTAGTAACATTTGAAGATATGTAGAATATAATAAAGTGCAATAAAAACTTTGCAGGAACTTGTAAAATCTGAATATATTAGAAATATAGCTATTGTTATAGAATACTTTTTATGCACAGTACACTTCCTTTATTTAGCCTATTGAAATGTAGGAATTTGTATACAAAGTTTAGCGCTCCTTTAAAAAAAATAAAAATAAAAGATTACTACTAAATTCACCCTTATGCTCAGAACTTGAGGAATATAGTAAGTTTGTATTTTGGTATCGAGATCATATATCGATCAGCGCTCTCTAGGCTTGGAGAAGGGTGGTGGATGCTGCCACTATCCTAAATCGGGGGTAAGCCTGGAAAACACCCACAAAGTAAAAATCAATAGAGAGATACTTGCGCCTAATCTTATATCTCTCTATTGAAGTTTGTATTTTGAATGTTGTATAAAAGATTGAACACTGACAAAACATGTGACAATTTTACAAGTGACATCACCAAATTGTACAGATATTGTTGTGTGTGGACCGAAAAGTGGTACAGGATGAATATTTGGCTTCATACATATGTTTAACTTCCAAAACACAAAGTAAGCAAATGGACTTTTACTCTTTTTTTGTGTTTGATTTGATCAATTACAACATTGCCTGCAGCATTCACAAATGTTATTGCTCAGTAAAAAAGACAATGGAGCTCTATGTCTTGAAAGCATCCCTGCAGAATATATATATTCTGTACTTAATGAGTGCTGTCACATTTTCTCAATGCTTTTTAACAGATACGTGTTTAGGAATACTTAGAAAAAGAAATATTAAAATGAAAAAGTAACACTGGCAGCCGGTGTTTTCTAGTACAACCTATAAATTTTTGTATCACATTTTAATTTAAATATTTATGTTACTAGTTCAACAGAGTACTAACCACTACTAGTAGGAGATCACGTACCAGGCCCCAAGTTCTTGGTGTAAGTGACCAGGTCCTCCATGTTCTCAACTACCTCTGCCACAGTTAGATATTCCAAGATACCTTTGCACACTCTTATGATCTTCCTCACCTGATTAAAGGCAGAAATAGCAAACACTTTACAATATCAAATAATAGTTATAGAACTCATCTTGGCAAATATATATATATATATATATCTATATCTGAAACAAAGCACAGGCAGGGCGCCCTGCCTGTGCTTTGTTTCAGTGACTAATTTCTCCTGGATTGACCATCTGGATTCAGGCTTCTATGTGGCTGCCACTCACACATGAGTAAAGTGACTGTGGACTTTTCTAATACATTGGGACTATTTTATCGGATTATTGTACTTGACACTATGAAGTGTATGTATATTTCATAATACTTACCGATGTGGTAGATAGCGCCAGAGTATCAATTGTTGTGTTCCATATATATATATATATATATATATATATATATATATATATATATATATATATATATATATATATATATATATATATATATATAGAGGGTATTTATAAACAGATCCCTCATTTCTTTGTGTAACTAGAGGGTAAGTAGCGTCAGCAAGGGTAGATTCATTTTATAAAAAGTACAACTTGGTAAATCCCTTTCAAGATGGTTGACCTTCCGTTGACAAGGAATCCCAATTATACAAGTAATTTTCTGCTTTTCTGGTATGATAGGTAAAAGTGATCATCAATCAAAATAGGCTGGATTTTGTCCCCCGAACCTCTTTGCATAATTTTGTAAAGCAATAGCTATGCAAAATTGTGTAAAAAGGTGAATGGAAAGTAGAGCCTTCTCTATGATGAAAACACCAAGCAAGCATAGCAAATTAAATGACACATTGGGAATGTGTTGCCTACCTCAGCTTCATCAAATGTCAGTAGCAGGTCTGAAGTGCCAGAGAGTATTCCTCGGGAGCCATCGATAAGGTAATCACGAGCTGGGACAGAGTACGGGTCCGCATGTAGCATCTGAGCAGCTTGGACAAGCTTAGCACAGGCATTTTCTACTCTGGGGCAAAAGAGTGATGTTATATTTACCCTGAGAACAAAGTATGACCTTACATGCACTATACAATAAAAGAGGAAGTCAAATAAAGATGTACTCATTGTAAACCCCTTTGCTGCCAAGGCCTTTTTTCACACCTGTGTGCCAATTTTGTCAATCCAACATCAATGTTTGTGGTTTTTTTTGTACAGTACAAACAATCCTGCCTTGATGATTTTTCAGAAGACTTTGTATTTTCCAAAAATACAATTGGCTTCTTTATAACCCAAGACTAGACAACCTGTGACTTAAGTTAAGTTTATTTATTTTATGACGTTATCCATCCTGTGGGTGAACATCCTATGAATTGGTAGGTCTATGCTTAATGTACTCCAGAAAAACTGTGTGATCAAACTACCAGCTTTCAGTAAACTGGCCCTGAATGATCACGAGATTAGTTTCACAAAAACTTCGGACCAAGCCAAAAGTCTATTTAGCAGTGCAGAGGTCTTTTCGTGTAAAGTAAAGGGTGTTGAGGGCAAAGCTTGTGCTTCAGAACTGCTAGACACACCCTTAACATAATGTGAACAAGGCCCATTTTCAGGTAGAGTCACTTTCATAAAAGAAAGATATTGTAAGGTATAAATTGTGCTAAGTACTGTGTATTGCAAATAGGCTTTTGCTTAGACTGTACCATTTCGGTTTTTTAACAAGGCATGGCAGGTACAATTTTAGCCACAACCTAAAAAAACACATTCATGACGGTGACTGTTATACACTCACAATTCTAGAGAAAATAAGCAGTTCACAAGTATTGCATCATAACTAGCACAGGACATAACTACATTGAGAAATTTAGACTGCTCATTTATTTTTCACAAAAAGATATACGCAAGCGCTTTCCTCAAACAACCAAGTGAAATAACCACAATGAATGTTTAAATATACACAAAAGTCTCCTTAAATGTGTAATAAAATGAATCAAATACTACAAATATATTAATAAATAGTGTCATTATTTTCACAGTGTGTTATAAAGAAGTTTTAATGTGTGCAAAAAATGTAGAAATACTACTCAGAGACACAGCCCTGCTGGGATGCAGCGGTAAACAGCTGAGCTCCCCAACCTTTGCTCTAGCACCGCCCAGGACGAAAACTGGAAGCGACCTCCCGGTCGTCATGGAGAATGCCGGAACGCAGTGATCAGGCACAGCGAGTCGCAGCGGCTAGGGACACCGCCATGGCTCGTAACACCAACGAGAGAGACTTATACAGTAGGTGGCCCAGGAGGGTCCCACTGCTAAAAGATACATAAAGCCAGGTTGGAGTTTGCCAAAAACACACCTAGACAAGTCAAATTCAGTGAGAATGTCCTGAGCACCGATGAAAGCAAATTACAGCTATTTGGTAAAGCACATCATCCCTGTGTTTACAGAAAGCAAAATTAAAGCTTTTAATTAAAAGGATACCTTCCCAACAGTCAAAAATATGGAGAAGGTTCAGTAATGTTTCAGAATTACTGTGCTGCATCTGGCATTGGGTGTCTCGAACATGCACAGCATCATGAAATATGGAGATTAGCAGGCCATTTTGAAGCGCTACGCTAAAACCTTTGTGGATCACCATCAAAAGCTGGGTCACCATCAAAGGTCATGGGTCTTCTAGTAAGACAATGACCCCAAACACACAAAAAACACACAGGAATGGTTCAAGATAAGATACTGGACTGTTCTGAAGCGTCCAGATATAAATCCCATAGACCACCTGTGGAGAAATCTGAAAACAGCAGTTTGCACAAAAAGAGTGGACCGAACTGCTATTAGAGAGGTACAGGAAGCTCATCCATGGCTATAGGAAGCAGTTGATTCATAATATTATTTAAAAAGCAAAAATGTTAAACAGAAAAATATCTAACAATTATTTGTGTTCCCTCATACAGTACTCACTTGATAAATGCAGGAGGCATGTCCCTTTTCATGACCTGATCTTCAGTGGTTTGGACAGTCTCTTTCCCAACCTGAAATTACAATAATATACAATCAACAGTGTTTATTTATAGAGCGCCACAGATTCCGTAGCGACGGACAATCATAGAGAGATCAAATTACTGCAGATAATACAATTAATACCAAACACATGAATACATTTAAACATCATAACAAACAGGGATAGTCATGAACCAACAGTTACAACAAGCACGGATAGAGGTAAGAATTTCATGTGTATTTGTAAACAAGACATCGGGCAAGTACAAGCTAGATGAGCATGCAACAGGATAGAGAGGGCCTTGCCCGCGAGATCTTCCATTTTATAGGGAGAGGAGTAATGAGACAGCAGGACCAAAAGGGATACTAGTGAATATAGTGAATGGAGAAAATAATGGGAGTGGACATGTGGGTTTAGGAGGGGGTAGGTTAGACAATCGTGAAGAGTTGTTTTTTTAAGGGGGCATTTGAAGGATTGTAGGTTGGGGGAAAGAGTCCAGTAAGGCAAGGCAAAGAGTTTCAAAGGTGGGGAATAGTGTGAGAGAAGTCTTGGAGATGGGAGGACATTATAAGAGAAGATAGTTGAAGGTCTGAGGTGGAGAGGAGTGGTCGAGCTGAGGCTTATCTCGTGACAAGATCAGATATGTATGAAGTGGACAAGTTAGTGAGAGCTTTGTAGTTGAGGTTAAGCAGCTTAAGCTGAATTGGAGAGGGAATGGTGAGCTAGTGAAGGGATTTACAGAGTGGGTCAGTGTTCAGCAGAATGAATAGAACAGCAACAAACAGGATGTTTTTATTCATGAACCATCTTCTAGGAACAGTTCAAATGTACAACCTCTACCAAGCCAGCATTCAGGATACTAAAAGTTTTTAAATAAGAGTGAAAAAAAACCGTTGAGAAATACAATCCATGAGGTAATAAAAAGCAAAAACAAGAGACAATCAATGTGTGTAGGGTGCCCAAGATACACCGCTAATGTGCATACTGCTGAACTTCTAAACCTCAACTTACCTCTCTGTCCAGTGAGCATGGGAGGAGGAACAAATGCATCCATTGTGTGGTTCATTTTAGTATTACTCACTAGTAGTACATTGTCCCCCTAGGCATTCTTTCCATAAACTAATTTCAGCAGCAAGGCAATTCATGAATGATAGGCTGACTAGTCTCACTCACTGGTTAACATGCAGCATCAGCCTTGCACACAGTATGCTGGTGCTTTCCCCCCCCCCCCCCCCAATGAACATTCCCCCCTCCCCTCCGATGAACAACCTTACCTGGTGAACACCCCCCCAAAAGAAATCGCCTTAATATATGACAATAAGGGAGAAAACAACTACCATCCCTCAAGAAATCCAGTTTAACCCATTATCATACTTGTAAGCCTAATCTCCTACAAAATTCAGGGTAATTAACGAGGTTTACCCGGCAATTTTATGATACACAGTTTGTTTAATCACTTGCACTAATTTTTTCTCTTTTAATACTTAAGCCATTATAAATAAATTTATTATTTTAACAATATTAAATACAAGTCATATTTTAACTTGACGTCCCTCCTAGCTTCATATTTCAGTGAGTTATAGTGCACCATACAAGTTCTCAAACTTTTTGTTTATTTTTGAACATTACTGATATTACTATCAGTTTTCTTTATAAACTATTACAAAAAAAAAAAAAAAAGGTGATAATAAAATATCTTTAAAATATACTTAGAGATGCTGCAGCTCCTTGCTCTTCCTTAAGCGGCAGCGGAAACATCAGTGTGACGTCAGGTCACACCCCACCATCACTCACCGACAGGGAGAATCTCATAAGCGCAGGGGCGGAGCAATGATTCCCCTGCGATCACGATTGACAGCTGCCTGGCTGTCACTGTGACAGCCAGGCAGGGACATCGGGGACTGGAGGAAAGGACAGGGGCGTGTACCACCGGGCCCCTTGGTGAGCCTGGGCCCGGTACAAGAGTACCCCCCTGTACACCCCCCGATAGCGGCCCTTCTTGCCATATCCATGTGTCTACAGGGTTAACTAAATTAAGAACAAGAGATAAAGGTAGAAGCTAAAATGCATTTGAACACTTGTCAAACTGCTAAGAAATAATTTGAGTTATTGGCCCATCAGGCATAACCTTGAAATGCTGATCATATTTTAACTGTGTCTGTCAATATAGTAATTCCTAACAAAGATCTAAATTCAACTTCTGCACTATACTTGAGTAAGTATGTACCCATATCTCTATTTTGCATCACTCTGGGGCATTGTTTAAAAGACAGCTGGCTATACATGGATGTTAAACAGCAGCTCGCTCAGCATATAATTTAGTGTTTATTTCAAGTACATCATTATGCTCAGTAATAACCATGCTTCGATTTTGGTTTTACTTGTTTTCTAACATTGATTGAATTCTTGGAGAAACAGACTATTGATAAAATAGGAAATACCAAAGAGTAAAACTAAATTTGTGCAATCATGTTGATGTATGCAATCGAGACCAATGTACTAATTTATTGTGTAGTGTGTGTGTGTGTGTGTGTGTTTGTTATCCTTGTAGATATATTTCTGTGCATGTTTAATTCATGTCACTATTGTATTAATTCACTAAACTGTAATGCTGTAAGGTTTCACTGAAAATAATATTAACTTTGTTAGAAGTAACTCTGGTGTTTTGCCTTAGTTTGTTTGTATAGCAGTGCACAGAGTACCTAGCCGCCAGATGCTAAAAATTTAAATGCTGTCTAAGCATATGTTTTCATGGGTGCTTCATATGAAGTAAAATACTTTTGAAGTGCATCTGGGTATGTATCAAAAAGGAATTTTAGTTTTTGTTGAGAGTAGTTTATGTGTGCAGTACACCTGAATGTGTGGTTCTTAACCAGGGATGCGTGCACCCCTTGAGGTGTGAAAAAGAATTTCCAGGGGTGCAAGTGGTAACGATAGGTTTTTAACTTTTACATTTGTAATATAAAATTATAAAATTTGTCTCAACTACACTATGCACTCACAAAACTCGTTAGCTGGGTGGAGTGGGCGTGTAGGGGTTTAATTTCTTGATAAGGTCGGAGATGTAGGAGGGGGATGTATTGTAGAGGGCTTTATAGAGGAATAGAAGTTGTTTGAATTGTAGCCTGAAGGGGATGGGGATCCAGTGCAGGACTTTGCAGAGAGGGACAGCAAAAAAGATGTATAGCAGGAGAGGAAGAGATTTGTCTTGATGCCACATTCAGACTGCAAGGGGCACTAACTGGTCAGGCAGACCAGAGAGGAAGAGACTGCAATAAATAAGGCAGGAGATAAGAACATGGATAAGGCTCTTCTTGACAGGACTGTGAAGTGAATGGATGTGGGGAGAGAAGTTATAGACAGAGTCAATGATGACCAATAGGTCTGATGCATGGAGAACAGGTGAGAGGGTGACATCATCAACTAAGAGAAAGGGATGGAAAGTCAGTGGAAAGATGACAAGTTCAATATTATGATTATGTTGAGCTTAAAGTAGCGTGCAGCCATCCAAGTGGAGAAGGCAGAGGCACAATCGAACAGTAATCGAGAGTAAACAAAGGGAGAGGTCAGGGGAGAAAAAGTTGTTTAGAGTATCATCAGCATAGAGGTGAAACTAAAAGCTAAAGGAGCCAATCAGTTGAACAAGAGAGGTGGAGTAAAGGGAGAAAAGCAATGGGCCAAGAACAGAGTCTCACAGGATGCAAAAGTTAAAGGAAGAGGAGGCAATGTACACAAAAGGAAGAGTTGTTGAAAAAATAATCAGAGAGGTAGGAGTAGGAGGAAAGGATAGTGTCACGAAGGTCATTGGAATAAATGGAGTCAACTGTGCCGAAAGTGATAGAGAGGTCAAGGAGTAGCAACAGGGACAAGTAGCACTTTAACATAGCCAAGTGTAGATCATTTGTCACCTTGGTGAAGGCAGTCTCTGGAGTGGAGATGACGGAAGCCTGATTGTTAAGGATCAAGGAGACAGTGAGTGGTAAGAAATATTGTTAAAAGGTTGTAGACTAGCTATTTAAGAAGTATGAAAAGGAAGGGGAGTAGGGAGATGAGGCGAAAGCTGGACAGGTGGGGTCAAGAGATGTTTTTATGATAATGAGGGTGATGAGCATATGTTTACTGGCATCTTCCCTCCTGCCTACAAAGAAGGACCGTGTCACACATCGGGATCTTAGCCGCACTTACCTCATCCGCCGCTGTCATATCACGGCTATCTGGGTCCCTCCTGGTCGCCTGCTGCATGGGCGCGGCCATCTTGGATGCAGTCAGGTGATCATTCCAGACCAACCAGATTCAGCAGCTGCGATCACATGGACTGTGTAGCCAATAGTTGTTTGGGACATCCTATTTAAACCTGCTGCTGTGATCTGTTCATTGCCAGAACATCACATACTCTCCTGAGGATAGTTCTTGGCTCCAAGTTCCAGTTCTTCCTGATTCCCTGTGTTTACAAAGCGATCCTCTTCAGTGTGTATCATGCATTCTAAAGAGCAGATATTCTTCCAAGCACGCTCATTTTCCAGATTCACCATTCTGCAAGTACTTTGCACTTCCAAGCTGCTCATTCTCCTGCAAAATTCTACATTCAGCAAGAACATTAACAGGAAGGTCATCCAGGCCGCCAAGTTCAGTTTCAGTCCTGCTCCAGCTAGGCCCAAGGCTCCCAAATCGGATCAAAAAAACAGTCGACCGTGACAAACAGGTTGAAGAGGTGGGCTAGCTGGTGGCAAGCGAGGGAGAGAGGTCAAGGAGACAGGTTGAGTGGGGAGAGGAGTGATAGGACCTAAGAGTCCTCTGAAGTAGGAGCCAAAGTGCAGAGGATTAAGAAGTATATCAGTTTGGCAAGAAAGAATTTCACATAAGATTTCCTCCACAGACTCTCAGCCAAACGGGAGCAGTTTGCCGGTAGCAATTAGCTTAGAGTGCCGGGGTTTGGAACAGTGGGGAAATGTGGTTGCAGGGAAAGCTTCATCAACTCAACAACTGCATTAGGGCAGGATTGGACCATGCAGGTTGCATAGTGTTTGCACTTATCGGTGCATGTTTGTGAGGGAGAGATGAAAGGAGAGGAGGTTGTGGTCAATGAGCAGAAAGGAGGAGTCAGAAATATCACAGAAGTTAAGATAACAGGAGGTCAAGCTAGTGGTCACCATGGTGTGTTGGTGAAGAGTCACTGGGTGGGACCATCGGCGGAGGGGAGGAAAAGTATTTTTTGGGAGACAGAAGCACAAATAGGGTCATCCTCACAAATGAGTGGGTGGGTTAGAGGAAGGAAAGTGTGACAGCAAGGTGGCAAATTTGTGGAGTGTGTGAATGTAAAGGAGCAGACATGTGACAAGGGATGGGGTAGGATGGTGCAGGAGAGACGAGAGAGTACCAGAGGTGGGTAAGTGGTGATGGGAGAAAGAAGGTAGTACTATTGGGTATCCAGCATGATGAAGGGAAGGAAAAGATGGGAAATGAGGTAAATGTGTGGCTAGGTGACTTATGAATAACTTATTGTATAGATTTATTTCAATTAGTGTCGCCGTGCGCCAATGAATATAATTTCAAATGTACTGATTTTTGTATTAGAAATGTTTATTTATGATGCATTTTCTCCAACATATGACTACTTATAATAGCCATATGTTGGAGGAAATGTGTTTTTGCAAGAAAGGAAGAAAGGAAATCCCATGCTAATTAGGCCTAATTATTTATGAGTGACCAATACATACTGTATTTTAGCCTGAATGCACAGGAGGGGGACATTAGACTTTGAGAGATAGTAAACCTAACAGTAAGTAATTTAGGAAATCACAAATTTATGAAAATTGGCTAAGTTTAAATCCAAGTTTGTGAAAATATTACTTCCTGATGCTAATCATTGAATGGAATATCTCAGACTTTGTGGTGCCAACTTTGTTTGACCACTAGTACCTCCAACTAATGTGTAATGGTCCTTAAAAGGACCCCTTGAGCAAATAAACATCATGCGAGTGAGTGCTTTAGGTGGAACAGTCAGTTTGTTACTCACAGTAAGAAAGAGACCCAGAAACTGTGCAGGAAGTACATCCCCTCATCCTTCTTCCACCAACAGACCGGGTGGCAAAGTAGGCCCTTCCGGTTACAAGAAGGTACATGTCTGATGGAGGTTGACTAGGGTGGAGGGAGAGAATAGACCTCCTATAGGAGTAATGGGGGAAGGGGTCTTAAAATGCTAAAAGGTAGTTAAGGGCAGGATCCTGAAGGGGGGTAGTGTGAAAAGCAAAAATGGTAGTTACACAAAGTGCTGAAAGGTAGGGAGTGGAAAGCATATTGATCAAAATATATGGTAAAACTAAAAGAGGTAGAAGAGTGAAATTCAGTAAGAAACAATGCAGGACTGGCTGTGGTAAAGATTACAGATGGGTAGGCATCTTGGAAATGCAGAAGTGTAACAGAAGAATTGACCAGGAATGTCAGCAGGTCATGTTTCAGGAGGGCTGATGCTGGAGGGCAGAAGGGAGTATCTGAAGATACAGGAGGGATTAGTGTTGAAGGTGGGCAAAGCAGGAATTGAGCGTAGATGCAATATCTGGAGAGATGACTGAATTAGGAGCAGAGGGGCGGATCAGGCAGACTCAAGGCCTAGGTGGGATGCAGGCCTGGTGTGGTGGGGGATAGAAAGCAGGCAAAATCGGGATCAGTAGTGGTTTAGGCTTGCTGGGTAGTGCAGAAGGAGGAGGTTCCAGCGGAGTTCCAGGAGTCAGCAGTAGAGAAGCTCGGGCTCGGTTTTCAGAAAACCGAGCCCACCCAAACATCGCAGACCCGAGTACAGAGCCTGCTAGGCTCAACACTTTGGCACACCATCGGAACTCAAAACGAGGCAAAACGTCATTGTTGCATCGTCAGATCTTGGATTCTATAAGTACCGCCCTCCACAGAGATCCAGGGCCATTTCACAGAGAGACACAGAAGGGGTAGCAGGGTTCCTAGCAGTCTCCAGTGCAGTTGGGCAGCGTGATTAGTGAAAGAGAAAGAGGAGGACTGGCGGGGTTCTTTAAAGTCTCCCTAGACATTCTACTGTGCCATAGCTCACTCAGAAACAGGAGAGGTTTCAGTGTTCAGTGCTGAATCAGAAATAATAGAGCTGGCAGTGCTCGTAAAAGTCTCCAGTCACATTGCTCTGTGCCATCAATATGGATTCACATCAGTCCACAGAAGACCAGGAGCACCAAGCAGCTGCTGTCACCAGTCATATTGATAGTAATCCCTCTACGTCATCTGCTAAAGCCTATGTTAAAGTGCATAGTGTTTTAAAGTCAGGGAAACAAAAATGTAAAACACACCTTTTACCTTGGTAAAGAAATAAACAGCTGTAATCAAGGCAAAGTTAACTGCAGAAAAACATAAAATTGCAAACATGCCATTCTTCACACCCAGTGACAAGGAAAGAATGAAGCCTTCGCCTTTCTGTACGAGTGCTAGTTCTGCAACGGTCAGTGAGGCATCTTCATGTAAGGTCAGTCATGATGATGCAAGACCTTGTCATTCGAACTCCAAAAGTGGTGCCAAAATACTTTTACGTGTAAAAGCTGGGCTGGAAAAAAACAGTAAGGCAGAAGAAACTGTATGTTCAGATTCAAAAATGACACAAATCCCTGAGGAGAGTCTATCCACGAGTGCTATGTGTAAGGCTGACTTTTCCAATACTGTACTCACAAAGCCTCCTTTCAGCATTTCTGCAGATGTGTGGATGAGAGGCCTAAGTGTAGGCAGAGATACACAAATTGAGGATGCCACTTTGGAATTGCAACAGGATAAGGGGGATATTTGTGTAGCCGACGACAGCGCTAATGAGGATGTTGATGATCATTATATTGTTTGTATAAGTCCTGCACCAGTGGAAGCAGTCCTTGTCAGTGATAAAAAGACGACTATTGTCATGTCTGGGCATAAAGCCAAAAATTCCACCTCTTGTGTGTGAAATTATTATTACCCAACTTCTGACAACAGTTGTCTAGCCATTTGTAAAGCCACAGTCAGTAGAGGTAGGGACCTTAACCCTCTAGGAACCTCATCCATGTTACATCATTTGAAGAGAGTTCATGGGAAGCTTTTGGGAAAATCAGAAACTCAGGATAAAAAAAAACAAAAAAAAACAAACAAACAAGGAGTCCAGCATCAGCTAGATCTTTTCTCTCCCCTAGATCCGGGCACCTGCAATTTAGCCCCATAACACCATCCTAATCAATATCCTCACAAGCAATCGGAGTTAGTCCTGCATCCAAGCTGCTAAGGCTAGATGACTCCTCCACTATCCAGGATTCCTCAGAAGAATTCTTTAGCGCTAGTGCCCATTCTGTTGCTGAGGGTGGGATCTTCATCCCAGAAGCAAAAAGACTACTAGTAGTTTACAACAATTGACCGTTATACAATCCTTTGCAAGACAAAGCAATTATGAAAGCTGTCACCCAGTCGCAAAGCGGATGACAGACGCCAAGGCGACTATGCTAGTATTAGATCTGGTTCCAACAGCCACTATTAATGCAACTGGTTTTAGACAGTTACTTGAGGTCTTGTGTCCCAGTTATCAAATTCCATCAGGACACCATTTTAGAAAAGCTATTCCTCACCTCTACCAGAAGGTTCGTAAAAATGTAATTACTGTGCTACAAAATGCCATTCTACCGACTATACACTTAACCGCAGATAGATATGTGGACAAGCAGAACTGGGCAACCTGAAGATTATATGTCTAACAGCCCACTGGGTTGGTGATTCACCTTCACCAGCAGGAATAGCAGCAGCATGTACCCAACTACGTCAGATTTTTCCAAGGCAGGCTACTCTATCACCGGCTTCACTAAGGCATACAGCTGAAAATCTGTTACAAAAACTAAGGGATGTCATTGCAACATTGCTTCTCCCGCTCGGACTCGCCTCAGGATATGTCATTTCTGATAATACCACCAATATTGTGAGAGCATTACAGCTGCGTGAATTCCATCACATTCCCTGTTTTGCTCACACGATCAACTTGGTGGTGCAGAGCTTTTTGAAAAATGATAGGGACGTGCAGGAGATTCTGCCTGTGGCCTGTAAAATGTCGGGACATTTCCGGCATTCTGCAACAGCATGTAGGACATTGCAGCCGCTACAAGACCAATTTAATTTGACATGCCACCAACTAAAGCAATAGGTGGTATCTCATATGAAAGGTGGGAATCCAGCACAGCCAGGAACCTTGTCAATGATCGGTGTAGGAGGATACTTCCTAAAAATGTGGAAAAGATGATGTTCATCAAAATGAACTACAAATTCCACGAGGAAGGCCCTTACCGCCAAATACATGAAAGTACAGACTTCTGTAATGGTGGATTCAAGCAGGGATGAATTAATATTGTGAGAGGATGATGTACACACTGATGAGGGCAAGCATGAGGCTGAGGATGACGACAACGTCTTGCCACTGTAGAGTTCATTAACAGCATTGTTTCCTTAGGTGCCTTAAGCCCTTTGTTAGCCTGTTTTTTTTGGACCCAAATAAACCAAGCACTTCAGCCACAAAAGTGACAGTCCTTGTCGCTGAAGTGCTTGGTTTGTTTAACTGTGCGTGTCCTTTTTAAAATTCATTATAAGGGTGGGTAGAAGGGCCCAAGGACAATTCCATCTTGTACCACTTCTCCTTTCAGCTACCGCTGTGTGGCAATGTTAACTAGATGTGCTATAAACTGCCATGCGCTTTGCAAAATTTAGCTTTCCCAAGACACGCATTGATGATGCAGATGAGTTAGCACAACATTTTGAAGTCTGGTCTACTCTAAAATAATTGACCAAAATGTGTGACACTACTGCAGAAACTCCACCTGATCCTACTATTAACATCCAAAGAATGGTGGAGGATTATTTATTTTTTAACGGTATAGGAGACAACAGTTTTATTAACAAAGAAGAACATTGTTTGCAGAAGTAATGCAAGCATGGATATTTAAATAGAAGTGTATATGTATTACTCAAACCTTCCACTTTGCTGATGTTTCATCAGTATTGCACAAAGTGTTTGTAATCTGCACTTTACATCACAGGTACCTAGCTATATTTTACATTTTTGGGAATTGTGGTTGAATCGGACCTTGCTTTTTGCTTTGAATGTCAATGGCTCTTTTTAGTGCATTATCTGGAACAAGATATACTCATGTCAGAATGATCACAGCCTATTTTTGGACACCTGGCAGATTTACCCTTCTGAAGTTTGTTTACAATCATCCTTTCAATTGCTTCTCTCTCGTATGTGTAACCATATACTTTGTTTTTCACTAAGTTCACCATCTCCAACTGTGTTATAGGACAAGTGAAATTCGCAGTGCTCTGGGCAAAGGCAATCTCCTCATCTTCATCTTCCAAAGCTTCGTCTGCAGGGGCCGATGACACACCCATTTGTTTTCTGAGGTCTCTTAGCTGTTCTTTAAACTGGACATATTTATTGCCTTGCCTCCTCTGTATTATTCTTCTGAAGCGCTGTGTATCTCTCGTGTACAAGCTCTCTTAAATCCGGGATCTCATCCGGTGGGTCACCTTTTAACTTAAGTATGGTCTCCTCAGACATGGTTTAATAATGTAGAGTTCATTGACAGCACTATAAGACCCAAACAAACCAAGCACTTCAGCCACAAAAGGGGCACTCCTTGACGCTGGAGTGCTTGCTTTGTTAAACTGTACATGTCCTTTTCAATATCTTACATAAGAGTGGATGGGAGGGCCCAAGGACAATTCCATCTTGCACCACTTTTCTTTTGTTTCTGCCACTGCCAAGTGGCAATGTTTCCTAGATGTGCTATGAACTGCCGTGTGTTTGTGTCGTTGCTCTGTCGCTTAGCATTCAGTCAGCTAGTTGCAGTCTGTGTCCAAAAGTGTATGAAAATAATATTGTGACCTGTGAAGTGGTCAAAATTGACTGGAAATTAGCGTTATTGAGGTTAATAATGTAGGAGCAAAAAAAATAATAAAAAAATTGTGATTTTAACATAGTTTAGCAATTTTTCTAAAAATAACAGTCAGTGAGCATCTCTAATCAGCAGGGGTCCGGCATCAGAGTGGGTCAGTCTAGTGAGGAGGCTGGGTCAGGTGTGGCAAGGTGGTCAAGAGGTCTTGAGTAGGGAGAAAGAGTATAACTCCACTTTGCATTTATTGAGAATTGCAAAAAAGTACAAGAGTTGTCAGGAAAAAAAAATCTTTAGATTGCCATGTTCAATACCATAAGATGGACAGTTGACAAGCATATTTCTTAAAAGCAGGACCACATTTCAGTTCTGGAAAAAAATACAAAAAAAAAACCAAACAAACAAAAGAAGTGATTGACCACAACCTAACCTAGCAAAAATAAATGAAATTTACAAAGTAAAATAAAACTTAAATATAACTTGTCGTTGGAAAGTTAAAATTAGAGTTATCCTGTGACCCTCTATGGGGCAGTCAGTGATGAACAAAGCCTTGCTACACCTCAGAATATGAATGGAAGGAAACAGAAAGGTCATTTGGAGAATATACTTCTTTCACAGCAGCGATGAAATGACCACAAAACCCCATTACTCAAACTTTCCAGCTGCATAATCAACATGAAAAACAAATGGGACACACAAAAAAGTGAAATAATTAAAATACAGCTTAGCAGTGAACTCAACCAACTTACCAAGGCTTGTGTCTTATTAGTTCACTGCTCAGCTGTACATTTTTATTTTTTTTAAAATTTGTAACTTTTTTGCCATTAACTTGGTTAATGGCAATGAAGTAAAGTATAGTTTACCATTCAATAAAGACAATCTCAGAAAGGAAATGCTCCCAAATAAGGATCAGATTGGACAGGATAATAATTTTTTTCCTTAAAATACTAGTAGGCACAAAAAAAATAAAAAATGGAATCTTTAATAAGATTTCTACATGGAAGTAAAAAGCTGCAGCACATGGAGTGACAAAATCATTAGGGAGCATGATTTATGTGCGTGAGACAGAAAATATAAGCAATGATTTTACTTTTCTAAAAGGTAAATTTTCCACGACCTATGAAACATAAATAAAATGTCCCTTCTGATATATTTGTGATTTTATATAGTAGGATGCTGAGGCAAGGAGCGCATTATGAGATACTAGTAATTGTTCCCCGAAAGCCGGATAGTGGGAATGGTCTTGATCTCTGCTTGAATGATAGCTTACCCCCAGAGAGATGCGGAGTCTAGTGAAAGAGAGGTATTCACCAGGGATTCCCGCAAAGGAATATGGTCTTAGCTCCCCATAGAGGGCAGCAGGTCGCGGTCCTCTATGGGGCGCAGAGCAGATAATTCAGAGAACCACCAAGTAGCTGTAAGGCAGAATGGAATGAAGCCCCAGGTATATGGAAATTCAGGAACTGGACGGATGCCGTGTCATGATCAGCAGTATAGCCATGAGTCTTGATAGTGGAATAGGCTGAGCAGGTAGTACTGCAAAGCGATGAGCTGCAGGACTCAGAAGGACTGAGGTATACGCTAGTGTAGTAATTCAGGAACAGGACGGATGCTGAGCGAAGCCCTATAGTCACAGGTCTAGCAACGGATTAGGCTGAACAGGCAAAGCTGTGAAGCGATGACCTGCAGAGAGCAGAAGCACTGAGATCCACACAGGTGCTCTAACTGTGAAACAGGACCGATGACGAATGAAGCTGCAGCAGTTAAATGAACAGCCTAACTCACGAAGTCAGGAACAAAGGCAAGTATAAGCACAAAGGTAAGTATAAGCATGAGCAGGAGTCAGATGTAATGCTTCTTATCAGGTAGGGAGACCTGATGATCTGACACTCATGGAAAGGAGGAGGACCCTTATAAAGGGAACTGGCTGGTGATCATCCAATCACTGCGGAACAGAGGTTTTAAAGGCTCCTGGGGTTGCGCATGTGCAGAATACTTGGTAAAATGGCGTTGGAGGATAGAGAAACGCCAGGCTGTACAGCAGATAGCAGTAACCAAGGTAAACCACTGTACATAAGGATCAGAATGGAACCAAATCGGTGAGGTGCGTGATAGTAATGGAACTATTAAAATATTTCAAAAAGGGATAAACATTACCACTTCTCATATTGCAATTAGCCCACTAACAACTTTATTGTCAAAGATATCTCACCACAGAAGCAGCTGAAAAAGGCAGTTAGGAAGGAGACAGGAACTCCCTGGGATTAGGAGGGACATGTTAAGAAACAGCTGTAAAGAATTTCAAGAATGTAACTTCCTTCTCCAATATACCATTAAGAAAGATCTGTCCTATATGACATGTAAATTATTTGTAAAGTTATTGTGGAAAACAGTGTAATTGAAGATCTCCCTGGAATAACAAATCCACTCATAACGAACCTTTAACCGTTTATATACAAGTGTGTTTTGAAGCTTTTTTTTTTTTTTTTTCTTTAAAGTCTATAATGCAATGTCTGAGACTGATGTGAAAGACAAATTCACTGTACTGTGTTATGTGATTTGGTTGTTTCGTTTTTATAGCACCATCTTAAAAATGAGTGATCTGAATCTTGTAGTAGGGCGTGGGCTCAAGTACAAATAGACACATAAATAAGAGTGCAAATGGTGCTTTTTAACAGGATTTTGTCACTTAAATCTACAGGGACCAGCCCAGGTTTTAAAGATATCTGCCTTGAAATGTCCCTTTTTCATTATTGATCAAGTACATAAAATTATATTTTCTTAACGATGGATGCAATTATTACCATTTATTAATTTTCTCTAGGTTTTTCAAGTTAATATTGATTGAACAATATTAAAAATGCTAAAATACACACTATCACAATCTGTAAACATGACATGATGGGGATTATGGTGCTCCAAGGTCTGCCAAGACAGTAATTATCACAAGTAATGTGCATAGATGCACTTACTTAGCAGCTGTGTCCCAGTGACAACTATGATTAACATATTGTGGGGGTTAGCTCCTTTTCAGCTAGGCTCAGCAAAATACCTGTATTAACAGTCAGATAATCTGCAGGTAAAGGTTTAAATCTAGTATTGCTGGCTGGCTGGCTTTTATTTGCATCAAAACAAAGTCCACAGTGTTTTCTGCGCTGCGCACAGTCAAACAACAAAATTAAACAAATCCAGCTTGTCTGAGCTCTAGCTAACAGCAAAGCAAATCCTATCTATCCAGTGTATCCTACCAACTCTGATCACAAAACAGAATTACAAGCCAGTTCACAAATCCTCAAACAGTCCCATAGACACACACTTCTTATAAGAGATCTGCCCTCAGGTGATCTCTACCACAATTAACCCCTTCTTTTAGAACACAGTTCTGGAAGAAAAATACCTGCCTTCTCAGATTCTATTAGTCACATTCTCACATTATACACACACACACACAAAGAGTTTCCAGTATATGCACAGAGAAGACTTTGGACAATAGTTTGTAAGTTCATCTTAGGTTTGAGCTTTCACAGTATCCTGCAGTTTCCTCCTGCCAGATCATCTCCGACAGCAAAATGAACTAAAAGTACTAAAGTCTGTTTCTAAACAGTGCACTAGCCTGAGTCTTTCCAAAACTTGACTCATTAATACCTATATTAATATATATCTAGTTATGTAATTTACTGATTCGCAATTAAAAAGGAGCTAATAAATCCCACAATTTCTCACATGAACCATGAAAATAAAAAGACATTGTTTAGTGTGAGCCCTATGTCGCACTGCTGCTATGTCCCATTGCTGTTCTGTATTTCCTCCCCATTACATTAGACACAAAGTATCTCTTAAATATTTAGGACAGTGTATTGATTGGATCAAATACAGATTAAAAAAAAAAAAGTTATTTGTGAAGCTACAATGTCACTTGCCCTATCCTGTATATAAAGCAACTAATCCACATGGTCTATTTCTACACTAAAAAAGTCTGTAATTCACTGATAGTTCAGTTAGACCACCCCCTAACATGCTAACCTGCTGTGGAGGAGTAAATTATTTATCCCTTCTATTGATTCCCCCCATATTATCTCCAAATTAAGGCCCCTCCATATTCATTCTCCCCCATATAATGCCATCTCTGTATTAATTTTCCCTAGTATCATGCCAGCCCTGTATTCCCAGTTCCAATATCATGTTCCCCTTTTATTAAATCTGCTCATATCACACCTCCCCATATCATGCCCCCCACAATGACCATGATATTATATGTACCAACATGACACCCACCCACATAAATTCTCTGTGTGTTCGCATTAGAATATGACTGCCCGGAGCACTATAATTAGTCCAGACTACCCATGCTATGATGTTCGAGCTGTCCAACATCAAACACCCCGCCCCCCAACCCCTACGGAAAAAAAATATGAAAAGTCCCAGTAAGGTCTATTGCCAATCTGCCCCTGCTTATACTGCTCTCATACTGCCGCCACGGCAATATCCCGGGTACATGAACCCGGGATATTGCCAGGGGACAGGTTCCCAGACAGGCAAAATCCTGGGTTGACCGGGTTCACACTGAACCTGGGTATACCTGGGTCTGACAAAAGAAAAGAAAAAGAAAAAAAAAAAAGGTCCTTTTACCTTAGTATTTCTTCATATAACCTTTCTATATATATATATATATATATATATATATATATATATATATATATATATATATATATATATATATATATATATATATATATAAAAAATTTTTTACACTAGTCGGTGAGACCCGGGTTGAAAAACCCAGGTCTCACCATTCATAGTGTGGCCGACCCAGGAATTACCCCACCAAAAGACCCGGGGGTAAATGTATCATAGTCCGTTTTCTTCAACTCGCCGGAAATCGGCGATTTCCGGCGAGTTGACAGCTAAAATTTAAAGCGGCGCTGGCTTGTAAAAGGCAAACAAGCCAGCGCCGCTTTAAATTTTAGCTGTCAACTCGCTTCCGGCGAGTTGAAAAAAACGGACTATGATACATTTACCCTCTGGAGTCATTCATACTGCAGCCTCAACCCGGGTTTTTGCCGGCTGCAGTATGAAAGGAATATTACAGAGACCAGGAACAGAGAAAATAGAGGCAAACAGCATCAAAATGAAGTTCAACACAGCTTTTACTTCTACTACTATGTTGCTTTATCTTACTAGTTTCATTCTCTGCTTTACAGTCACCTATTTATATCAAGAGGCAAAGTTTTAATTTTCTCTGTACTGGGAGACAATATACAAAGCTGCTTCCTGTGTACCGATATTTGGTGTTGTTTAGAGGGCAACAAAAATAAGCATGCCAAAAAGAAAAGAGGTAATGTACAATTCAAAACATTAAAGTGACGTAAATATCTGAAAATTACTATGATCTGTCAGTCCTAGAATGTTGTGTATCTAAAGAATAAAAAAATAAACAGACACTACATAAAATGTATATCCACAATAATAAATGTTACCACTAGAGTTCTTTTAAGTTGGAAAACACCTTAAATCACACCCTATTTAATTTAAGTAACATGTTGTATTCTGTAAAGTTGTTAACTCCATAGATGGCAAAATCTCAAGACAGGAAAGAATTAATGATTCTTACTGATCCTGAAACACTGACAGCTGCCACAAGCTAAAGCATCTGTTAACAGTGAAAAGTTGGAGGAAGGCAATGGAAACTGATAAATGTCTGTTCTTCTTACTTATCTTAAACTCAAGGAAACAGAACAAAGTGGGTGGCAGAAACAGAAGCCCACTGTCAGCTCCACATTCTGCTGTCACTCACTTCATCAGGGTGAGCTAAATTAGAATGACCTTTATACTACAGTCCCTCAGCCTTTATCCAGGCAGACTGCTCATAATAAACCAGAGACAACTGAGCCTGCCATGGATGACACACACCCTGCAGTGACCCTAGGAGTGTAGACAGAAGTGGCCAGACCACCCACTTATGAGTAGTGGGAGGGGGGGGGGTGGATGAAAATGGAAAATTCCAATATAAAAAGTAACTTGATATGATGTTGGACCACCATATGTGGGTTCATGTACTCTTGGATATAAGTATGCTTTTCTGTACTGCACATACACGGTAATATGAAGTATGTCAAAGTCTGTATTTGGACTTGGACATATCTGTCCATTGTTCCCCTCTATGCTTAGAGAGGTGAAATGGGGGAAGGAAGGGGACAGGCAGAGTACAGTAAGGGCATTACAAGCACCTTGTATTGTATGTAGAGGTGGAATCTGGCACCTGCTTCCCTCTGGTGTAAGATCTGTGCTTGCCCCGCCTGTAGAAAAATAAAACAAACCCCCTCTAAATGTGAAAGCTGCGTTAGAACTGCTCGTCGGGGCTGGCAACAAGATGGATCGTCAGTGTCCCGCTAGTAGGGAAAAATACCAAGTAAAAATTCATATTTAGGCGTGGTTATTTTTTATTAACATAGTAATCCATAGCAACTAGATTCTGTCATTTGAAAGTGCAATTTAGAAAATTAAAACAAAAATAAACCCTGGTCATTAAATAAACCCAATGGTGTGTTTTTTGCCCCAGTAAAAATTAGATTTCTTTTACTACAATAAGCTAAACCTAGTGACTTATTTTTTTTACTCTGCACTAAGCTACATTCCCTTTTATTTACAAAACTGTATTTAGGACACAAACGTCTCAATAATTTAGAACAGGTATCTTTAGGATACACACTGTTTGTACTTTAAGAAGGGGAATGCCTGCCAGCCAGGATTAAGGCCTTTACGGATCTTGGTACCCCTGTAAGCACATGGCTCTAGGCTAAAAGAACCGTGAGGCTAAATAATTGCACATCTATTCAGGAATACATCAGGCTTCAACATACAGAACCTCTCACTTTTGCTTGTTTGGGAGTGCTTATCTACATTTATATTGAAACTAAATTTCTCATACATGAATTCTCTTCCTATACAATACCAAAATTATTAATTGTCCCAAAGTGTTAACAATTTACAACAGAATTAAGCTAATTTTCTGTCCTGTTTTCTCTTGTCTGCATATGTCAGGTAGTATATACCCTTCTGGGATAACATTAATAAAAGGAATTTTATACCGATACCTTCTTACTAATTGTTGATTTTTTTTAAAAAAAATCCCAACAAATAGTCCTTGTTACATGGGACCTTTCACAAAAGCACATCCTTTATTATCATTGAACACTGAGAAAACTGCTCTGCTTCTTCCTCACATCTTATATTACTACTGTGACTAAACGTGTAATCGTGCAACTATGGCATTCATTAGAAGATCAAAGCTTTGTGTGCTTATCAATGTAGTATTTTTTTTAGATAGCTCTTGTCTTGGAAGTTTATTAGCAAAAAATGTGGGGCAAAGAAACATCAGCATTCCAATAATCGCAATTGGATTGGAATTTAAAAAAAACAAAAAACAATAGAATTAAAAGTTAGTGCAGATTAGAATTAATTTCTATGTCTAATTTGGTTGGAAGTCTCTTCAATGGTTCCATTTTACTGTGTACACCATCATAAAAATATTCACATTAATAGATATATACAGACAAGCCTCTGAAGTAATATTTACGGATATAAACATTATACTCACCCCACTAGGGGAACCAAATTGTGGATCCTATTACAGGTCATGGTTAAGCCTAGGCTATGATTTTACTGATCAATCCTCTCAAATCAGCCTCTATGATTCCAGAACGACTCTGCAGTATGGAGAGAAACTATACATACTTTTTCCATGTCCATGAAATCTATGGAAGAGTTTAATTGAGTGGCTTAATGGTTCCGCCAGAAGATCTCCAAGATACATAGTCAGTGTATTATATGGTTTGAACATGTCCCACTTTTTTTATTCTTTGGAAACCTAAACATTTGGTGTCTTCACAGTGCTTGGGCAATGGGTTCTATTTTGACCAGTTCACCATCTGTTTCAATGTTCTCCCTGTGTTTGTGTGGGTTTCCTCCCACAGTCCAAAAATATACTGATAAGTTAATATTACTGTGTGTGTGGGAGAGAAATTAGACTGCAAGCTCTACTGGGATAGGGAATGTTGTAAGTGATTAAATGTTCTCCGTGAAGTGCTGTATAATATATTGGCACTAAATAAAAAGTTTACTATTCATGTTTTGTGATATTGAACCCAATTTCAGTATTGTGATTCATTTATACTCCAGTAAAATGGATGTATCACCAATACATTAAAATCACAATAAAAAGTATAAATATAAAACAACTGTTCTGCAATGACGATTAAAACACTCCCTGTACATAGCCATATATTTATGTTTGTTTTTGGTTTTAAATTACACCCCTCGCCATATCACATGCTGTACACCCTGGCCAGACTGTATTATCTGCAAATGTGGGACAGCTGGCAAATACTTGCTTTTAAAACATTTCATCATGCTTTTCCAGCCCCTAAGACTATGGTTGGTTGTTTCCTCCTTTACAGATGTAGATACATTTTCAAAGCAATCACTACAACATGGTAGTAGGCATCAGAGGTAAAAGAAAAAGTCTTCTTCAGGCAGGTACAACAATTGCCTGCCACCCTAATGGGAGCAACAGTGCTGTGGGGGACTGGAGTTTTGGGAGAAGTCAACAAACTGGCTGACAAGTAGGCAGAGTTCACACTTAAAGTGGTGCCCGAATAACGAATAAGTACATAATAATTTCTTCTTATAGCTAGACAAAATATTTTATTTTCTTTATGTACGTAATATACAAATATTTTGCACTGCTCAACATAGTGCCATTATTTTAATTTGTTTGGCGCAGCATAAACTTATTACAGCTCTGGTAACACATTATTGATTTTTCTCAATTTCATAAAACCATATTAATATGGTAAGAAATAGGGATAATTTGGATTTTTAACATTCTTACATTTAGAGAAGGCATTATGCACATATAAAATGAAACACCAAACTTCAAGCTTTTACTATTGATGATGTGTAGAATTGGAAACATGTAGCAGACGGATAAAAACAGTGTAGTGGACAGGAACAGGGAGTCAACAAGTGCAGGCTAGATGTTGCATTTGTAGCTAATCACAGATGTGTTTACTAAATGGCTGTTACTCCATCTGTAATACGGTAGTGCTCTGGTTACACCACACATGCAATTTTCAACCACTACTTCCCTGCAACTCTCTGTTCTGTGGCTTATAATAAACCTCTCCCCGTGGTTATGTAGTATGTCAACTGAATCCTTGCTCCATCTTCTGCTACTTTATTAACTGTTTAAAAATAAGTTTAGAGCTGCTAAAACTCTTTATTGCCAGCATTATAAAAACTGCAAGGCTATGAAGCATTGCTGGTCTTCAAGCAATTCAAATGCCAGTTCAAAGATTAGCATATTTATTTTGAACTATATACATAAAAAAAAATGTTTTTTTTGTAAGAGATGAAAATTGTTAGAAAAACGTCAGACACACTGTATGTGAAACATGCAGTGTGTAACCAGCATGCTCTTGCAGTTGGAGGTGGGGCTAATGGATACCACTCAAGAAAATATGCAAGGACCCTCTTCCTCTTGTCCACACATTCTCCGTCAACTTTGTATGATTTGTTATACAGACTGTCTGGCTCTAATATGCAACAAAAAAACTGACTTTAAAGCACAGGTAAAATGAATATGGGCATAATCATCCTACCAACAGTATGGGCTCAGCCACAACTCTGGGATTAAACAGAGTACTGAAATAAAGGATCGCAGATATACAGATCAGTCTGAGCAAGGAATGACAGTGAAGCAATAGGACACCTGTCATGCAGCTGCCCTGTCTCCAGAGAGTCTACAACTGCTCTATGTGGCCACTTTTAGAAGGTGATATGAGCAAGAATGGTAGGTCACCTTTTTTAAGGTTTTATAACTGCATCCTACAGATATAGGGAGCAAAAAAGTGCCGTTACATTTATTCTCCTTAGGAACACAGCTTTTGAAAGGGGAGGCTTGACAAGAACAAAATCTCTGCCAAAATGTAAAAGATGCACAAATAAGGTCACAATTATAAGAGATATTAATTTGATATACTTATTTAAACAAGTTGAGGAAATGAAATAGTCTTTGCACTTTGCGAGCAGTATATATAAAAATGAATGCATTTAATTGTCAATGGCATTTTGTAGGTTACCTTACAACAAGCTTATTACTAATCATTTTACCTGTTACCTTGGCCCAGTACCCTGATGGCCTTTCCTAAAAAAGGAAAGAACTGTAAGAAAACCAGGACAAGAAGAATATATGTCAGGAGTGGAGTATACTAAATAAAATGAACAACAACAGAGCCGGACAGTAGCCACAAATTGTGGGAGGCCTTAAATTTTCAGTATATTGAGTCTTTGGAAAACTATACATTGCACATTTAAAATCAGTTTATGCAGAGTCTGCTGTTAACTATTAACAGACATAATACATAAAATGGTGTTCTACAGAGGTCACAAAAGAATGAGTAGCCATTATTATTATTTATAAAGCGCCAGCATTGACCACATCTGTACAAAGTAGGTAGTACACACCGGGCACTATAATAATGAAATTACTTTGCACTTACACAAACATAACAAAATAGCACTGAGAACCATGTCCAATGAGCTAACAGTCTAAAGGAGACGATCATAAGAATTGTTCGATACCTGTAATTGATAATCTTGCTTTAATTGAAGTAGAAAATGTGCACTAAATTATAGCATCCAGGTACCATTGACAAACCTGTACTTGACAAATAAAAGCTGATTGGATTGTGTGGTATAGTGTAAAACTTGCACCTTATTACAAAGTTGGTAAACGAGTCCTACGGATAGTACAGGTTTTACTTACTGTAATTCCATTTTGTGATCAAAACATCTAAACTGGAATACAGTACATAGTATGTTACTATGGCGGGAATTTGATTAGATGCCAGGTTTCATGATGTGTCTCGCTGACACTGAGGCTATGACAGGCGGCACATCGCAAGCAATTGAATCCCCCCCAATGAGTCACAGTAATTATACCCAACATTATAGAGGAGTACAGAGGATAGTTTTAACATTCACACAAGAAACAATGATCTTTGTATGGCATCAAAATAGTGGTGCTTTACCTCTGACACAAAGTTGCCCATTTGAACCTAACAGTATAGTGAGATTAAGGAGTATTGATAAGTTAAGAAGACAGACTGCTATGGAATCTTAATAAGCCATCATTTCCTCTCTTACAAACAGAGCAAAACAGCCTCATCAACTACCAGATTCCTCACACATGGAATGCAGTTGGTAACAGATCCCTGGGGAACACATGGGGCAGCTGCCAAATTGCTCACTCAACATTTCAGTGGATGCAAGGGGTCTATCTAACCACTTGGATATAGCAACCATAAAATGGACATATGAGTTAACCAATAGAGTACATTTCTATTGGTTATCCTTTAACATTACTCAGTTCAGGACTTGTTTGCATTTTTCATTAGCCAAATCTGTGGCACTCAGAAATTACCATAATTACCTAATTTCAGACATAATCATGCAGCCTATATGGGAAATATATCATCTGCAGAGTCTATACAATAATGGGCTGGTATAAAATTAAAATAAATAAATAAAAGATTAAGGCAGTGACACTTTGGAAAAGCAATTTCATTACAGAGTGTCTTAATTCAATCAAAATATACAGTAAGAATGCTGTGCGACAGTCTTGAATAGAAATGTACACTGTGCAATTTGATACAGACACAAATAAATGACAGCACCAAAGGAAACTGCCCTGAACTGGCACTGTGATTGATGGTAGGGAAATGCAATATTTACCTCATCAAATGTTTATAAATAACATGTATAGTAAATATGTTTGTGCATAATTTGCAGTGTGGAGTTTTGTTGGCAAAATGACAAAAATAATGCATATATTATTTTACATGTTTTGACACCCAAAATATTTTTAGACAATGATAACACAGACAAGCATTCAGGAGCCTTTACAAAAAAGTAATACACCAGATTACAATGTTTATCTACTAAGAGGTATAAAAGACTAGAAATTGCATGCAGTTCATACTGTATGCAACACAGTTGCAATCATTCTCTATACATGGCAATATAGTTAGAAGGAAAGAAGAAATTGAGAATCAGAAAGGGTTTTAATTTTTCAGTTACATAGTGTCTTTAAATAAAACTCTTTACTTCACAGAACAAAAACAGTTATGTAAATAATTATGCACAGTACCTAAGTTTATGCAAAAAAAAAATTTTTTTTTTTCTTGGGGAACAATTTTGGTAAATGTGTTTCTGTATTAAAACCTTCTAAAACCACTCACCCGAACAAGGTTGCTGACTGCTGCCTGCACAGCAGCCACAGGTGCTGTAAGCTCCGGTATGGCCTTCCCATCAACCTCCCCTTCTTCATGCATGATGACCAAGTGAGAGATCTGCTGGGCCACCGGCTCCAGGATACTCTCTATGGTCTTGGTGTGGAACACAGGCATGGTGGAAGTTTTGTTATTCCTCAGTCACAAGAGAAAATAGCGACAAACACTCAACCTTGCTGCCAGCCAAGACAGTGGCACCTGCTGTCACTGTGCCCTGCAGCTAGATGTCACGCACCCAGAGCCAACACCTGTAGTCACCTCCTACCCCACAAACTCCTGCTGTGTGGGGTGTGTGCAACCTCCTCTATCCTCAGTCTCTATAGTTCTGCACAGCTGCCAATACTGCGGTGTCCACTGCTTCTTTTACGATTGTGGATGTCTTGCACCTTCTTTTACGTAGTACATACGTGCTTTCCTTTCCAGAGTGTCTTTGCCCTTTCAGCGGTTTCCCACCTATACCAATCCGGGTACCCAAAATCTCCGGACACTTCCACAAAACACTCCCAACTCCTATCTCTCCCTAGCTGCTTGGTGACGTCTCAGGCGCCCCGCCTTTTTACGTACAAAAGACCCATATCCAGGTTTCGTTCCCTGCTGTCTTCTTCCATTGCGGTCATTGGCTGCGCCATATGCCAGTCACACGAGGCACGCCACTGTTGCGCTCCATGCAGTGACGTCACGCGCCGAGATCTCCTTATAAGGAGAACCCTGGAAGCGAGAGAGGGATTCCTGGAGCTATGACATCACCGTAGAGGGAGAGGAATTTAAGGAGTGAGATGTGAAAGGAGGCCAGACTGTGAGATCAGATGGGCTGACAATATGGGTAAAGCGTAAGCAGAAAGAAAGAAGAGATACCAAGCGGCAAAAGAACTTAATGGATAACGCATTGTGTATCTTAAGAGAAAAATGTGCCACACAATTAAGATTCCCATGATTTTTAAATCGAAAATCCCGGAAACTCATGCGAGAGGTGAAACAGTCTATTAGGTATATCAGTATTAATGTATTGCAAAACGTTTCTAGAATAATCAAACACGTTCTAATATGTATTTTCTGAAAATAAGGATACTAAAGGTAAATAAGGAAAGAGCAATGCAAATGTTGTTTTGTGGTATCAATCATACATTTTTGAACAAATGCACACATTTAATTGGGAAGAGCATAGGTTTGCAGCACAATAGTGCAGTATCTGGGGGGAGGGGGGGGGGGGGGTGCAACATTTTTAACCTCAAAGGAGAAGCTGGGCAGATTGTAGCCAGTTTTTGGCAGTAGATCATTTTGTGGCTTTATTTGTGACAAATTTTTGTTCGTCTACAGTTCGGAATGTCAATAGATGCACACTTCTTGGTAAAATGGATAGTCAAGCTTGGTGTGTAGGATAGTGTTGTAACTACTCATATTCCCAGTACACTCGTGGCCAAAATTGATTTGTAAGGCACCACAGTGCTCAGCAGCACTGTACAGTAGGGAAAACAGTACATACAGGGGCATATTCAATTAGCTTTTGGATTCGCGGTAACGCGCGTTGCCGCGAAAAGTGCGCGTTCTTGCGGGTATTACGGTACCGCATTAACGCGGATTTTCGTTCGCAACCCTATGGGCTGCGAACGAAAATCCACGTTATTGCGGTACCGTGTATTACGTTTCGCGGCTGTTCCGGCGCGTTACCGCGAATCCGAAAGCTAATTAAATATGCCCCACATAATGGACAAACAAGGTAGACAAAATAAATGCAGACATGAATACAAAGGGTGAGCACCGCTCATAATAGAGCTTACATCGAAATTGGAAGAAGGAACAGCTGAAACAAGAACAAGTGTAGCTCAGATTGGAAATGGGTACAATTGAGTAGTATCAGTGGAAATAGGGTAAGCTCTAATAAGGGGATAGGTTTTCAGAGAGTGTCTAAAGATTTGAAGACTGTGGGAAAGTCTGGGCATGGTAGGGAATTCCAGAAGCAGCTAGTTGACCAGAGGCAAGATTTAGGTCAGATTTAGATCTAAGAGAGGGGAAGTATTATGATATGAAATTTAAGATGTATGAATGGGTGGTGCTGAGGGCTTTGTAAGTATGAGTGAGTAATTTGAATTGGATTCTGGAGGACACAGAACCGGTATATGTATTTGTAAAGTGGAGCAGAGAGAGGAAGATGAGAGAATGGATAAAAGTTTTGCTAGCATCTTGGGTAAGAAAAGGGTGTATTCTGGCAATATTTCTAAAGTGAAGGCGATAGGGAGAGAGACTAGAAGTGAAAAATAAAGCGGTGTGACACCAAGCTAGCAGTTTTGAATGACTGGGGAAATTGTTGGTTTGAAGGCGATATGAGGGGTGGTGCTGACTCTGGGATGAGCAAAGCTCTGTTTTTGACATGTTGAGCTTTAGGTAGCATAGATACATCAATGGGTACTTAAAGGAGAAGCCATTGGTTACATAAGATAATGCAGAAGGCAAGAGGAAGAGATGTAGATTTGGGTGTCATCAGCATAGGGGTGGTAATTGATGCTGCATGAGCGAATTAGTTCCCCAGAAGAGGTGTATAGTTAGAAAAGTAGAGGACCAAAAACAGTCTTCATGGAACCCGAACTGATAATGGGAGTAGAGGATTTGCCAGAGGTAGACATTGTGTTTGAAAAGGGCGTGGTGAACAGTGTAAAAAGCAGCAGAGAGGTCCAGGTGGATGAATGTGGAAGAATTGACCCTTAGACTTTGCTGTAAGTAGGTCATTGATCATTTTTGTGAGAGCAGTTTCAGTGGAATGTTGCGGGTGGAAGCCTGATTGCAGAGAGTTGTGAATGGAGTGAGAGGAGAGAAAGTGATATCGGCAGTTGTACACAAGTCGCTCAAGAAGTTTGGAGACAAAACGGAGGAAAGAATTAGGACAGTGGTTGGAGAGAGAGGCTGGGTTAAGAGATGGTTTCTTTAGAATTGGTTAGATGAATGCATGTTTACAAAAATGTAAATGTGGCAGTGGAGGTAGACAGGTGGAGATGACATTGTCATGCCGTACTAAAGTAGTCCTCCCTGGTGTACCCGAGTACATGCCTGGAAACTCTGCTACCAGGCCTTTTTTGCTTCGTAGTTAAAGTTGGTTCACAGGGAACATATCACACTGACTGGGGTGTTAGAGCTACATGACGTACGCTGATCTTCTGGCTGTTGCATATTTAATTCTCTCTACCTAGTTGACCAACTAAATCCAGGCGATTAAGCATATGCACATGATATAGTGGGACGTTCTCTCCCTCTACCAGGTGTTACCTCCATGTCTCTCGAAGGCGATCGAGACCACCAAGAGATTTTCTCTCATAAAGGAACTGAAACAGCGAAAAACCTGTGGTGGCATGAGGCATCTCGCTTACTGCAAATAAGTAGGGGAGAAGTTCGTTCCACCACTTCTTAGTTTCAATAAAACATTTCAACTTTGATTTTAAAGTACAATTAAATCATTCAACTAGATCATCTGTCTACAGAAGATATAGAGCCTTTCTCACCAAAGTTACTTCAGGACCCCTTGTATCAACTGAGACATGAAATTTGTACCTTGGTCAGTGAGGACCACCTTTCGCAAGCTCACCCTGGAAAATAATTCCTTTAACTTAGTGGCAGCCTGTGTGGCCGTGGCAACCTGCAAAGAGAATGCTTCCGGATACCTGGGGGTAAATGTATCAAGCTGAAAGATTTTCGGCAGGTTTGATAAACCAATCAGATTCTAGCTATCATGTATTTAGTACAGTCTACAAAATGACAGCTAGAATCTGATTGGTTGCTATAGGCAATGTCTCCACTTTTCAAATCATCTGGAAAACTCTCAGCCTGACACCTTTACCCCCTGGTGTATTCTACAATAACCAGAGTGAAATAAAACTCAAAGAAGATGGCTCAATAGGCTCTATTAAGTTCACTCATATTTTTCAAAAGGAACACTAACAATGGGGATGGGACCAAATGGAACAGGGGCTGGATGTTTCATACCTGTTCTTTTACCATCAGAACATGCTGCACAAAATCTAGCAACCTCTGCAGACACCTGGCCAAGAAAACCTTGCCGTGATCCAATCCACAGTTTTATTCCATCCCAGGTGTCAACCTCAAGGAATGAGTGGGCCAAAGTCAACACCTGTTTTCTAAAGGGGATGGAAACAGCCAATCCTCATATAACCTTCCCCAGTTTGTTTATGTTTGTCCTTTCGGTATAATATATTATTTTGCAATATTAAATAAAGATACCTGAGCTCTTTCACACTGTTCAAATTTTTCTCATCAACAACCACAACATTTTCAAATGCCCATTTTAAGCGCAAGGACTTTCTGTTTGGCCACTCTGAGGTTGGAGTGCAAGGGGAAGAGTTAATACTTCCTTATTAATATTATGTTAACAATAGATGGTGAAACTCTCTCTCCCACCAGAATGTCTCGTGAGACCCAGTCCTTTTGGTCTTCTGTCTCCAGGTTTTTGGAGTTTTTAACCTGCTTACAAATCAATTGGGAGCAAATGAAAATATCTCTCATAGGCACTCAGTGGTTTAAGAAATAACCTTTTTTCCTCAAAGTCCACAAAAGAGCAAGAAAGTCCCGCCAACCTCAGCATAGCAGAACAGGAGCCGGTACTCAAGGACAAACTCCCACCCTCAACTTAACAATCTGCTCTTTAATGGTTAAAGAGACCAAAGCAGTCGGGTAAATCCTAACGGCCCCATGGATACAACCAATACAGATAGGGTTATGCTGTGCAATTCTCTCCGGTGGAAGTAAGCCATGCTGTGTTAAGGTGTTACTGAAACCTGAGTTCACTATGCCTTTAAGCACCTTGGGCCTGATTCATTAAGGAACTTAAATGAAGAGGATTCTTATTTCAGACTCCTGGACAAAACCATGTTACATTGCAAGGGGTGCAAATGAGTGTTTTGTTTTGCAAATAAGTTAAATACTGCCTGTTTTTTTCATGTAGCACACAAATACATGATAGCTTATTTGTACACTGAAATGTAAAGTTGATATGTGTGTGCTACATGAAAAAACAGGCAGTATTTAACTTATGTGCAAAACAGAACACTCATTTGCACCCCTTGCAATGTAACATGGTTTTGTCCAGGAGACAGAAATATAAGGTTTTATTCTATGCATCACTGTTTACTAGTTACTAGATCCTCTTCATTTAAGATCCTTAATGAATCAGGCCCCTTATTCTCAACCTGCACCAGTACCTGTATCACCGATCAACCTGGAGTAGCAGAAGCTACGAAAGTGAACAGTCCATCAGCAGACAAATGTTCACGCTATGCTGTTGGCCTGCACATGCTGAACAAACTGGCACCAGAGGTGTGATGATTATGTATTATTGTTATTTTCCCTTAATATTCATGTATGACAATGTGTGTGTTGTATGTAACCTTTCAAAGTGTGCTTTGCTGACTGACCTTAGTGACCTGTGACAGAGTCTTTTGAAATTAGCCAGGCCCAGGGACAGATAAGCATCTCTGCGGAGTTTGTGTATACACAGGATGTGGACCTGACCAGTCTGGCAGAACGAGCAGAGGTGAGACTCATGCCCTCTGAGATGCCAGGCATATTTCAGGGATAGATAACTCACTTTGAAAACCCTGTGTCATTCTGGGAATCAATCTGTCCTGACTGACAGCTAACCTCTAAAGGTGGGGTGAGAGTTATGTGAGAGAGGTTTAAATTAGAGATGAGCGCACTCGGATTTATGAAATCCGAGCCCACCCGAACGTTGCCGATCCGAGTTGGATCCGAGACAGATCCGGGTATTGACGCCAAATTCAAATCTGAAACTGAGGCTCTGACTCATAATCCCGTTGTCGGATCTCGCGATACTCGGATCCTATAAATTCCCCGCTAGTCGCCGCCATCTTCACTCGGGCATTGATCAGGGTAGAGGGAGGGTGTGTTAGGTGGTCCTCTGTCCTGCTATAGCTCGTGCTGTTCAGTTCAGTGCTGTGCTGTGCTGTGCTCAGTCCAGTGGTGCTGTGTCCTGTGCTCTGTCCTTCTGAGGTCAGTGGTGCTGCTGGGTCCTGTGCTGTGTCCTGTTCAGTCCAGTGGTGCTGTGTCCTGTGCTCTGTGCTTCTAAGGGCATAGTTATTTCCCCAATATTCCCCTGTGTTTAAAAAAATAAAAAAAAGTTATTTAAAAAAATACCAAAAACTAATTTAATTTTTTTTTAATTACCACAAAATTTGCACAACCAATCCTGCAGTATAAGCCCATTGGTACTGCAATATTACCAAGTTCACACATTCAGCAGTAAAAGTCCAGTGGTACTGCAATATTACAAAGTTCACACATTCTGCAGTATCAGTCCAGTGGTGCTGTGTCCTGTGCTCTGTCCTGCTGAGTTCCGTAGTGCTGCTGGGTCCTGTGCTGTGTCCTGTTCAGTCCAGTGGTGTTGTGTCCTGTGCTCTGTGCTTCTAAGGGCATAGTTATTTCCCCATTATTCCCAAGTTTTTAAAAAAAAAAAAAAAGTTATAAAAAATATTAAAATAATTTTTTTTTAAAAAAAAGTAATTATAACCAAATTTGCAAAACCAATCCAGCAGTATAAGTCCATTGGTACTGCAATATTACCAAGTTCACACATTCTGCAGTATCTTGTGCTACATATAATGGAGACCAAAAATTTGGAGGATAAAGTAGAGAAAGATCAAGACCCACTTCCTCCTAATGCTGAAGCTGCTGCCACTAGTCATGACATAGACGATGAAATGCCATCAACGTCGTCTTCCAAGCCCGATGCCCAATCTCGTAGTACCGGGCATGTAAAATCCAAAAAGCCCAAGTTAAGAAAAAGTAGCAAAAAGAGAAACTTAAAATCATCTGAGGAGAAACGTAAAGTTGCCAATATGCCATTTACGACACGGAGTGGCAAGGAACGGCTTAGGCCCTGGCCTGTGTTCATGACTAGTGGTTCAGCTTTACCCACGGATCTTATCCCTCCTCCTCCTCCCCCCCCCTACAAATTATGCTGTCAGCAACAAAACAGCAAACAACTCTGCCTTCTAAAGAGAAATTATCACAAATCCTCAAGGCGAGTCCAAGGGTGTTGGTGGTTGTCAAGCCTGACCTTCCCATCACTGTATGGGAAGAGGTGGCTCGGGAGGAGCCTATTGATGATGTAGCTGGCGCTGTGGAGGAACTTGATGATGAGGATGGTGATGTGGTTATTGTAAATGAGGCACCAGGGGGGGAAACAGCTGATGTCCATGGGATGAAAAAGCCCATCGTCATGCCTGGTCAGAAGACCAAAAAATGCACCTCTTCGGTCTGGAGTTATTTTTATCCAAATCCAGACAACCAATGTATGGCCATATGTAGCTTATGTAAAGCTCAAATAAGCAGGGGTAAGGATCTTGCCCACCTAGGAACATCCTCCCTTATACGTCACCTAAATAACCTTCATAGTTCAGTGGTTAGTTCAGGAACTGGGGCTAGGACCCTCATCGGTACAGGGACACCAAAATCCCGTGGTCCAGTTGGATACACACCAGCAACACCCTCCTCGTCAACTTCCTCCACAATCTCCATCAGATTCAGTCCTGCAGCCCAAGTCAGCAGCCAGACTGAGTCCTCCTCAATACGGGATTCATCCGAGGAATCCTGCAACGGTACGCCTACTACTGCCACTGCTGCTGTTAGTCGGTCATCTTCCCAGAGGGGAAGTCGTAAGACCGCTAAGTCTTTCACAAAACAATTGACCGTCCAACAGTCGTTTGCCATGACCACAAAATACGATAGTAGTCACCCTATTGCAAAGCGTATAACTGCGTCTGTAACTGCAATGTTGGTGTTAGACGTGCGCCCGGTGTCCGCCATCAGTGGAGTGGGATTTAGAGGGTTGATGGAGGTATTGTGTCCCCGGTACCAAATCCCGTCGAGATTCCACTTCACTAGGCAGGCGATACCAAAAATGTACAGAGAAGTACGATCAAGTGTCCTCAGTGCTCTAAAAAATGCGGTTGTACCCACTGTCCACTTAACCACGGACATGTGGACAAGTGGTTCTGGGCAAACGAAGGACTATATGACTGTGACAGCCCACTGGGTAGATGCATCCCCTTCCGCAGCAACAGCAACAGCTGCATCAGTAGCAACATCTACAAAATGGCTGCTCGTGCAAAGGCAGGCAACATTGTGTATTACAGGCTTTAATAAGAGGCACAACGCTGACAACATATTAGAGAAACTGAGGGAAATTATCTCCCAGTGGCTTACCCCACTTAGACTCTCATGGGGATTTGTGGTGTCAGACAATGCCAGTAACATTGTGCGGGCATTAAATATGGGCAATTTCCAGCACGTCCCATGTTTTGCCCACACCATTAATTTGGTGGTGCAGCATTACCTCAAGAGTGATAGGGGTGTGCAGGAGATGCTTGCGGTGGCGCGCAAAATTGCTGGACACTTTCGGCATTCAGCCAGTGCCTACCGCAGACTAGAGGCACATCAAAAAAGCATGAACCTGCCCTGCCATCACCTCAAACAAGAGGTTGTGACGCGCTGGAACTCCACCCTCTATATGCTGCAGAGGATGGAGGAGCAGCAAAAGGCCATTCAGGCCTACACAGCCACCTACGACATAGGCAAAGGAGTGGGGATGCGCCTCAGTCAAGCGCAGTGGAGACTGATTTCCGTGTTGTGCAAGGTTCTGCAGCCATTTGAACTTGCCACACGAGAAGTCAGTTCCGACACTGCCAGCTTGAGTCAGGTCATTCCCCTGATCAGGCTGTTGCAGAAGCAGCTGGAGAAAGTGAGGGAGGAGCTGGTAAGCCATTGCGATTACACCAAGCATGTAGCTCTTGTGGATGTAGCCCTTCGTACGCTTTGCCAGGATCAGAGGGTGGTCACTCTTTTAAAGTCAGAGGAATACATTCTGGCCACCGTGCTCGATCCTCGGTTTAAAGCGTATGTTGTGTCTCTGTTGCCGGCGGACACAAGTCTACAGCGGTGCAAAGACCTGCTGGTCAGGAGATTGTCCTCTGAAGAGGACCGTGACATGCCAACAGCTCCACCCTCATTTTCTTACACATCTATGGCTGCGAGGAAAAAGCTCAGTTTTCCCAAAAGAGGCGCTGGCGGGGATGCTGATAACATCTGGTCCGGACTGAAGGACCTGCCAACCATTGCAGACATGTCTACTCTCGCTGCATTGGATGCTGTCACAATAGAAAAAATTGTGGATGATTACTTTGCTGACACCATCCAAGTAGACATGTCAGACAGTCCATATTGTTACTGGCAGGAAAAAAAGGCAGTTTGGAAGCCCCTGTACAAACTGGCTCTATTTTACCTGAGTTGTCCCCCCTCCAGTGTGTACTCGGAAAGAGTTTTTAGTGCAGCGGGGAACCTGGTCAGTGAGCGGCGAAGAAGGTTGCTTCCTCATAACGTTGAAAAAATGATGTTTATAAAAATGAATAATCAATTCCTCAATGAAGTACAGCACTGCCCTCCAGATAGTACAGAGGGACCTGTGGTTGTGGAGTCCAGCGGGGATGAATTGATAACGTGTGATGAGGAGGAAGTACACACTGTAGGGGGAGAGGAATCAGAGGTTGAGGATGAGGACGACATCTTGCCTCAGTAGAGCCTGTTTAGTCTGTACAGGGAGAGATGAATAGCTTTTTTGGTGTGGGGGCCCAAACAAACCAATCATTTCAGCCAAAGTTGTTTGGTAGGCCCTGTCGCTGAAATGATTGGTTTGTTAAAGGTGTGCATGTCCTATTTCAACAACATAAGGGTGGGTGTGAGGGCCCAAGGACAATTCCATCTTGGAACTTTTTTTTTTGCATTATATAACCAATCAACAGTCGTTTGCCATGTTCAAAAAGTAAAACCAAATTTAAACAAATTAATGAAATTAAACCATAAGTAAAATGCTCTATCATAATTTAAAACAAGAGGTATTGACGTGCTCTAAAACTACTGTATTGTTGTTTATATTTTATAAACACTACACTTGAAAGCTTGAGTCTTTCAATGAAAAAGTAACTGTCCATTACACGAATATTTGCAACAGGGACAATTTTAGGGTTAAGAAAGTCAACTAATAACACTTCGACGCTGTCTGTCTTTATAAACACTACACTTGGAAGTTGGAGGAGGTATTGTGGCCCCGGCACCAAATTTACTACCGGGGCCACTCCACTGTGCAGTCCATATTTAGGTGTATCAGATATTAAACAACGGTGACAGTTGATGCCCAATTTTTTAATTATATTGTTGGCGCTGTAAAAAATTGTGTTCCGGGCACACCACACTACGCAGTCCATACCCTTTTTTGGTGGAATTCTGACCCGTCGAGGGTTTTTTAATTATATTGTGGCCTCGGTACCAAATTGTGTACCGGGGCCACCACACTACGCAGTCAAGATAGATAGATGCGTATCATAGATAAAGTACATTCAGTGGTGTGGGGCAAATTGAAAAATATTCAAAATGCACTGACATTATCAAAAACAAGAGGTTTTCACACGCTGAAACTCCCACATGTATATGATGGAGAGGATGGAGGAGCAGCCGTATGTGCAGTGTAATGCAGACCTGTTGAAGGTTTTTTTATATATTTTATTGTGGTGCCCAGTGCCCACTACTCTACGCAGTCCAGATACTATTTTTGGGTGTAATTCTGACCTGTTTAAGGTTTTCTATATATTTTTCATTGTGGTGCCCAGTGCCCACTACTCTACGCAGTCCAGATACTATTTTTGGGTGTAAATCTGACCTGTTGAAGGTTTTCTATATATTATATTGTGGTGGCCAGTGGCCAGTCCTCTATGCAGTCCAGATACTATTTTTGGGTTTAATTCAGACCTGTTGAAGGTTTTCTATATATTTTTTATTGTGGTGCCCAGTGCCCACTACTCTACGCAGTCCAGATACTATTTTTGGGTGTAATTCTGACCTGTTGAAGGTTTTCTATATATTATATTGTGGTGGCCAGTGGCCAGTCCTCTACGCAGTCCAGATACTATTTTTGGGTGTAATTCTGACCTGTTGAAGGTTTTCTATATATTCTATTGTGGTGGCCAGTGGCCAGTCCTCTATGCAGTCCAGATACTATTTTTGGGTGTAATTCTGACCTGTTGAAGGTTTTCTATATATTATATTGTGGTGGCCAGTGGCCAGTCCTCTACGCAGTCCAGATACTATTTTTGGGTGTAATTCTGACCTGTTGAAGGTTTTCTATATATTATATTGTGGTGGCCAGTGGCCAGTCCTCTATGCAGTCCAGATACTATTTTTGGGTTTAATTCAGACCTGTTGAAGGTTTTCTATATATTATATTGTGGTGGCCAGTGGCCAGTCCTCTACGCAGTCCAGATACTATTTTTGGGTGTAATTCTGACCTGTTTAAGGTTTTCTATATATTTTTTATTGTGGTGCCCAGTGCCCACTACTCTACGCAGTCCAGATACTATTTTTGGGTGTAATTCTGACCTGTTGAAGGTTTTCTATATATTTTTTATTGTGGTGCCCAGTGCCCACTACTCTACGCAGTCCAGATACTATTTTTGGGTGTAATTCTGACCTGTTGAAGGTTTTCTATATATTATATTGTGGTGGCCAGTGGCCAGTCCTCTACGCAGTCCAGATACTATTTTTGGGTGTAATTCAGACCTGTTGAAGTTTTTCTATATATTATATTGTGGTGGCCAGTGGCCAGTCCTCTACGCAGTCCAGATACTATTTTTGGGTGTAATTCAGACCTGTTGAAGGTTTTCTATATATTTTTTATTGTGGTGCCCAGTGCCCACTACTCTACGCAGTCCAGATACTATTTTTGGGTGTAATTCTGACCTGTTGAAGGTTTTCTATATATTATATTGTGGTGGCCAGTGGCCAGTCCTCTACGCAGTCCAGATACTATTTTTGGGTGTAATTCTGACCTGTTGAAGGTTTTCTATATATTATATTGTGGTGGCCAGTGGCCAGTCCTCTACGCAGTCCAGATACTATTTTTGGGTGTAATTCAGACCTGTTGAAGGTTTTCTATATATTTTTTATTGTGGTGCCCAGTGCCCACTACTCTACGCAGTCCAGATACTATTTTTGGGTGTAATTCAGACCTGTTGAAGGTTTTCTATATATTCTATTGTGGTGGCCAGTGGCCAGTCCTCTACGCAGTCCAGATACTATTTTTGGGTGTAATTCAGACCTATTGAAGGTTTTCTATATATTTTTTTATTGTGGTGCCCAGTGCCCACTACTCTACGCAGTCCAGATACTATTTTTGGGTGTAATGCGGACCTGTTGAAGGTTTTCTATATATTATATTGTGGTGGCCAGTGACCAGTCCTCTACGCAGTCCAGATACTATTTTTGGGTGTAATTCAGACCTATTGAAGGTTTTCTATATATTTTTTTATTGTGGTGCCCAGTGCCCACTACTCTACGCAGTCCAGATACTATTTTTGGGTGTAATTCTGACCTGTTGAAGGTTTTCTATATATTATATTGTGGTGGCCAGTGGCCAGTCCTCTACGCAGTCCAGATACTATTTTTGGGTGTAATTCAGACCTGTTGAAGTTTTTCTATATATTATATTGTGGTGGCCAGTGGCCAGTCCTCTACGCAGTCCAGATACTATTTTTGGGTGTAATTCTGACCTGTTGAAGGTTTTCTATATATTTTTTATTGTGGTGCCCAGTGCCCACTACTCTACGCAGTCCAGATACTATTTTTGGGTGTAATTCTGACCTGTTGAAGGTTTTCTATATATTATATTGTGGTGGCCAGTGCCCACTACTCTACGCAGTCCAGATACTATTTTTGGGTGTAATTCTGACCTGTTGAAGGTTTTCTATATATTATATTGTGGTGGCCAGTGGCCAGTCCTCTACGCAGTCCAGATACTATTTTTGGGTGTAATTCAGACCTATTGAAGGTTTTCTATATATTTTTTTATTGTGGTGCCCAGTGCCCACTACTCTACGCAGTCCAGATACTATTTTTGGGTGTAATGCGGACCTGTTGAAGGTTTTCTATATATTATATTGTGGTGGCCAGTGACCAGTCCTCTACGCAGTCCAGATACTATTTTTGGGTGTAATTCAGACCAGTTGATGGGTTTTTAATTATATTGTGGGGAACACTCCTCTACGCAGTCCAGAAAGATACCTCGTTGCAACGTTTTGTACTAAAAAAAAAAAAATATTGTGAGGTGTTAGGTGTTCAGAATAGCCTTTAAATTAGTGGAAATTATTGTTATTGAATGTTATTGAGGTTAATAATAGCGTAGGAGTGAAAATAAGCCCAAAAACTTGATTTTTACACTTTTTAGTTTTTTTTCAAAAAAAATCCGAATCCAAAACCTTAAATCCGAACCAAAACCTTTTGGCAGGTGTTTTGCGAAACAAATCCGAACCCAAAACATCGCGAAAATCCGGATCCAAAACACAAAACACGAGACCTCAAAAGTCGCCGGTGCACATCCCTTGTTTAAATCAGCTGCCTTACCTAGTAAAATTGTTCATTTGTTTGAGGAGATCTATCGAGATTTAAGTGTGCCATCTTTCCTAAAGTGTACTCTTCTCAAGCCAAATCTTAATGAGTAAGTTAGTGACTCTGGTTCTATTTCCTATTTTATTTCTGAAACTTATTTGTGCAACTTATTTTCTATGTCTTGCTGTTAACTGTTTTGTAATTAAGCCTTGGAAATATTTTTCAGATTAAATACATTTAATCTAGTGTATTCTCTGTGATTCTTTGTGAATTTACGAAGCCAAGTAAGGCTCATGCTACAGGTGTATGTGATTTAAGTGTGTAATATTAATAAGTGGTTTTGTTGAACGTAAGGATTCCAGAGTAAATCCTTCGTGGTGGCAGAAAAGGTGTATTCATTGCTGTATCTGAGACAGGCTTGGCGTTTGTGACAAGTGACTTGTGATCATACAACGGAAAAGAAAGTTTGCTGAAAGGAACACTGACATGCAGGTAAACGTGTAGTGACTGGGCTTTCCTGTATAGTGGGCTGAAACTGGGATGGCTAGTAGGGTAGGTGAGAACTCTCCAAGCCAGTCAGCGATTGCGAGGGTTCCAAACCTCCATCTACCACCATGGTTTTTTCAACTAGCCAAGCAACTGATGCCAAGTTCTGCTTGCTATGAACGTGCATCCACTGAGCCAGGTTTTGTGGAAGACCCATGAAATGCCCCAAGACTACAGTCTCCACCACCTGGCTGGACTTATGAAGTTCAGAGCAAAGTCCATTTGGGTCTATCGGAGCTGTCTGCTGCTGCGGTATTCCTTGTTTTTGCAGCTGCTTAAGATTTGCCAAAAACTTCTGCATCACTGACACCTTGCTGGCTTTCAAGTGTGCAAGCCAGGATCAGAAGTGACACCAACTTGTAGTCAGTTAACATCAAGTCACCAGCCAAAGTCTTGAATCAGGGTCAAACAGGAGCTTTATTGTGAAGACCTCCAGCACAACACATGTAATCAACAAATCAGAGCTGTGTACAAAGTTCAGGGTATGTTGGCTCCTTCAGTGGAGAGGTGCCCCCTTGCCAAACACCAGCCAAGACTATACTGTATTTCAGCCCTTATATAGGACTAAACTCCTCTGTGAGGAACGAGTGGGACTTCCTCCTGATTACCAGAAGGTTAACTCTTTCCTCAGATGAGCCAAGACTATACTGTATTTCAGCCCTTTTATAGGACTAAACTCCTATGTGAGGATTGAATGGGACTTCCTTCTGACTACCAGAAGGTTAACTCTTTCCTCAGATGAGGCAGTTTCTCGTCCTGCCACACCAGGGAAGCAAAACTGCCTATTAGTTATGGAGATGAGATCTGTAACATCTAAGGTATAGTTCGAATATTCAGTTTATTCTTTTGGTCTGGCCATTTGTCTGAGAATGGTAAGCAGAGGAAAAACATTACAAATTATTTTTTATAAGCATGAATGCTTCCTTGGCTTCAGCAGGCCAGTTGAATGGGTCAGCCCCTTTCTTGGTCACGTAATGTGTGGGGATAATGATGACTGAACAAGATTGATTAAATCTACGATAATAGTTGGCCAAGCCAAGAAATCTTTGGAAAGCTACTAGGTCTGACCCATTCTTGAATAGCTTGGACTTTAGTCCATAGAGAATCCCTGTGCAGAGATAATGTATCCTATGAAAGCTTCATTGCATTTTTCCAGCATAGCATAGAGGTGATTCTCCCTCAACTTTTGAAAGACTTTGCAAAGATGCCTCTGGTGATAATCAAATGATGAATAATTTAAAATTTCATCCAAGTAGACAACCACGAATTTTCCAAAATAGTCCAGGAGTATACCATTAATAAGATCTTGGAGCATTGCTGGTGCATTGCTTAAACTAAAGGGCATAACAAGGTATTAGTTGTGATCAATGTGAATGTTGAACACAGTTTTCTACTCATCTCCTTCTCGTGTACGCACTAAGTTGCATGTGCCTCTTAGATCAATTTTTGTGAAGATGGTTGCTCCTGTAAGCTGATCAAAAAATTCCGGGATGTGCGGAAGGGAGTATCTGTTTTTAACAGTGATGCAATTTAGGCCTCTATAGTCTATACATGGCTGTAATCCATCATCCTTTTTGGATGCATAGAACAGGCCTACCCCTAGTGGAGATTTATAGGGACTGATAAACCCTTTTGCTAGGTTTTCTGTGATGAAGTCTTTCACTGACTTGACTTCAGGTGAAAGAGTGAACAGTCGACCTTTGGGAAGCATTGATCCTGGTTCAAGTCTATGGAGAAGTCATAAAGTAGTAAAGAATTGGCTGCCTTTTTGCAAAAAAATCTGTGAACCCCTGGTAAGCTGCAGGAATTCCGCCAAACTGTGGTAGTTAAAACCTTTATAGAAGGGAAAAACTAGAGTTTGAACACGTCCAGCTGACCAGTCAAAACCAGGGATACCCCAAATTCACTGGATACATAGGCAACTGGACAACATTGAACGACATGGCTTCTTAATGGAGACATCCATTTGAATGTGTTAGTGATAAAGCCATCCAAAGTAGCAATAGAGATTGGAATTTCCAAAGGGATATTTTATACCTTGTGCTCATTCATGAGCCTTACATCACAAGTGCTATAAACTCCAATGTCCAAGAGAAAACAACAAGTTAACTAATAATAAAGAGCATTTGCATTTTGGAAAAATGACCTAGGGAAATCTCCCTTCTTTATCTAGATCCTGGCATATTCCCCGCTTATTAGGACAGTCCAGGACTAAGTGACCTTTAATGCAGACACAACTCAGAATTCTGTATCCAGTGTTTCTCATCTGTGGCAAGCATGGCATCCGATATCCCACACAGCAGGGAACAGGATAGAGAGGGACAAAGCCAAGACACTGAGGATCCTGGTCCTGGTAAAGAGTACAGAGGCAAGGTCCAAAGACGGGAATAATAGGCTGAGAACAAGGGCTGTTATAATCTGAGACAGTTGTGAAACAGGCTAGGGTCAGGGCTGGCAGGGATCCAAAACAAAGTTTTAGAACAGGGTGAAGTCAGGAATGGAAGCAGACTAAGGAAAATCCAGAAAACAGGATCAGGTCAAAAGGAAGGTAACAGTCAAATTCAGGGTCAGTAAATAGTCCTGGCTAAACACAGTGATTAAGTAGAATTCCCAGCAGGATTTATAGGAACAAACTCACTGGATCAGGCACACTATAACAGGTGATAGGAAATATAAAGTTGAACAATCAATAGGAATCAGGCACTCCCATACATTTAATTAGCCTGTACCTTAGCTCAAGTGAAAGGCTAAACGGCTGCTGCTATAAGTACTATATGTGCTACAAAAAGGTGTATGGACTTATGTCCCTACAAGTACACAGATTATAAATAATAATTACAATTAATCAGTCACTACCAAAAAAAACGGGAACAAACAATAACTTTTGGGTGCCAAAATAAATAGAAATAGAACTTCAGATATTATAGCCTACAATGAATATGTACAATGAATCTAATTTTTGAAATGTATGCTATTCATTTTATTGAAAGTACATAATGATATTAGCATCAAAATATTAATCAAAATCTAATATAGATAAAAAACTAGTAAACAGTGATGCATAGAATAAAACCTTATATTAAAAACCAGTAATAATGCCTGAAAAAACTTCCTAAAAACAATTATGTAGTATATAAGTACTAAAAATAATGTCTCATTAGCACAAATCAATTGGAGAACTTCTATTCTATCTTTGAAATCTCGAACTAGAAATTATGTATTATTATTATTATCGTAGATTTGTAAGGCACCAAACTGCTCCCCAGCGCTGTACAGTAGGGAAAACAGTACATACATAAAACAGGGATATACAAGGTAGACAACATAAATGCAGACATGAAAACAAAGGGTATGAAGGACCCTGTTCATTAGAGAGCTTACATTCTAAGTGGAAGAGGGCACAGCTGAAACAAGACGAGTAAATCTGTTTCAGAGTGGAGATTGGGATAGTTCTGAGTGTGCATTAGTGTGAATAGTGTTATCGAGGATAATGTCACCTCTAAAAAATAGATGGTTTTTCAAAGAGCATCTAAAGATTTGAAGACTGTAGGAAAGTCTGATTGAGCGTGGTAAGGAATTCCATAAGTGGGGAGCAGCACGGGAGAAGTCTTGTAGGCATGAGTGAGAGGTGGTTACCAGAGACAAGACAAAGCGCAGGTAAGAGGTAGATCTAAGAGAATGGGAGGGAGAGTATTTTCATATGAGATTTGAGATGTATACATGGGTAGTGTTGTTGAGGACTTTGTAGGTAAGGGTGAGTAATTTGAATTTGATTCTGGAGGACACAGGGAGACAGTGTAGGAATTTGCAAAGTGGTGCAGCAGATGTGGAGCGATGAGAGAGGAAGATCAGTCTTGCAGCAGCATTTAGGATGGATTGAAGTATGGATAAATGGGTGTCAGGAATGCCAGATAGCAGGAGGTTGCAATAGTCAAGACGGGAGATGATGAGAGAATGGATAAGAGTTTTGGTAACATATTGTATAAGAAAAGGGCGTATTCTGGCAATGTTTTTAAGGTGGATTAAACAGGACTGGGAGAGAGTCTTGATGTGAGGAATAAAGCAGAGGGCGTAGTCAAGTGTGTCACCAAGGCTGCGGGCTTGGGAGACTAAAGAAATTGTGGTGTTATTGACAGTGAGGGAATTTGAGGGCAGGTGGTGACACTGGCAAGAGGGAAGATAATAAGCTCTGTTTTGGACATGTTGAGCTTTAGGTAGCGTTGGGACATACAGGTGGAGATAGCAGAAAGACAGTTGGTTACACAAGATAGTACTGAATGGGAAAGGTCAGGGGAAGAGATATAGATTTGGGTGTCATCAGCGTAGAGGTGGTATTGGAGGCCAAATGAGCAAATTAGTGCCCCAAGAGAAGAGGTGTACAATGAAAAAAGTAAAGGGCCAAGAACAGAGCCTTGTGGGACCCCAACTGATAATGGGAGTTGAAAGGAGCAGTTTGATAGGTAGGAAGTGAACCAGGAAAGAACTGTGTCACGAAGGCCAATGGAGTGAAGGGTGTGTAGGAGAAGAGGGTGATCAACAGTATCAAAATCCGCAGAAAGGTCCAGGAGAATGAGTATGGAGAGACAACCATTAGATTTTGCAGTAAGTAGATCATTGGTCACTTTTGTGAGAGCAGTTTCAGTGGAATGTTGGGGTCAGAAGCCTGATTGCAGAGAGTTGACAATGGAATGAGGTAGTTTAGAGGCAAACGGGAGAAGAGAAATAGGGTGGTAGTTGGAGAGTGAGGCTGGAGCGAGAGATGGTTTCTTTATAATAGGTGAGATGATCGCATGTATAAAGGAGAATGGAAATGTGCCAGTGGCGAAAGACAGGTTGAAGAAGTGAGTTAGAGGTGGGCATGCAGTACAAGAGAGGGGGCACAGTAGTTGGGAAGGAATAGGGTCGAGTGGACAGGTTATAAGGTGAGATGATAAGATGAGTGCAGAGACTTCTTTTTTAGTTACTGCAGAGAATGAATTAAGCGTGCATTGGGGAGTTTAGGTAAAGGTGGGTAGAGTGAATGGAATTTGGTATGAGGACATATCTTGTCGAATGGTGTCAATTTTGTCTTTCAACTAGGTGGCAAAATCATGGGCAGTGAGGGAGGAAGGAGAAGGAGGTGGGCAGAGAAGTGAGTTGAAGGTGGCAGAGAGGCGACGTGGGTTAGAAGACTGGGTGGATATTAGAGATTTGAAGAATGTTTGGCAATTGAAAGAACAGTGCTGCAAGATAAAAGGAAGAATTAATAGTGGAGGAAATCGGGAAAGGAACGAGATTTCCTCCAGTGGCGATCTGCAGTGCAGGAGCACTTTTGCAGGTACCGGGTCTGTTTGTTGTGCCATGTCTAGGGTTTGGATTGTCAGAGACTATATGTAGTAGCTGGAGCTGCATTGTCTAGGGCTGAAGCGAGTGTTTTGTTATAGAAAGAGTCAGCCTGAATAGGACCGGACAATGCAGTCATTGGAGAAAATAGTTGTTTTAGTGAAAATGAGAAGTGAATTGGGTTAAGAGTACGTAGGTTTCATTGTGTACGTGTGTATTTGGGTGCAGGGAAAGGGCATGAGGTAAGGTGAGGTTGACGGAAAACATGCATATAAATGAAATCAGCTAGTCACTGGTGCAGGTGAGTGACCAGCTCACCTAAAATAATGTCTATATCTGATGTCTCCTTCTCATTTTTCAAAAGTTTCATTGGGGAGCCATGCTCTAGTTGCCCACTCTATGGCTCCTTGGTTTAACTACCTGAGCCACAGGTATCTTCCTACAGTAATGTAACCAAATATCCCTTGGTAAGTTTGCTGTTTCCAGAGTCACAGGCAGTGCATAGGAGTGTAAATACACAAGGAAAAATGACTGTCACACTGTAATCATACAATCACTGTGTTTGATGTCTCCTGACGAGTGTAGAGATCACACTTCAGTGATACAAAAGGCAGCTTAGAGAGTCTTCTTCCCGTAGATCTGATGTTTGCAGTCCAGTGTGACTTGCATTCGCCAGAGATTTACCTTATCCTGGAAGATATTTTCTCCGGAGTAGTGAGGTGTGATCAAAATAATGGTAACAGCGTGTTCTTATGGTACAGATCCTCTGAAACATCAGCAGAGTGGTGCTGGTAGACCAGGGACGCGAAGTCTAACAAGTTCCCTGGTATTTACCAAGAATCGTTGTAACGCAGGATGGACTTTGCTGCCAAGAACTCACAGGTCGCTACCCCTGGACTGCCTCAGGATGCAGCACACGGCACGAAGAGTAGTGGATGGAAGTATAATGGAAATTTAGCAGAAGCAGCTAATCAGGCTGGTAACTGGTACATGGATGATCATTCACAAAATAGACAAGCTAGGATCTGGTACACAGGTGATCAGGCAAAGAATAGACAGACAGGCTAGGATCTGATACATGGGTGATCAGGCAGAGCAATGTAAGACAAGTCGGGTTCGGTACACGGGAGATAAAGCAGCACTTAGTCAGAGAGGCAGAGTGTGGTACACAGGAGTTCCAGCAGCAGCATATTAGAGAATATAATAATACAATCAAAGAAAATACACCATGCGCACAAATATTTTTTGTGATCTCTTATGACAACAATTCAGCTAACCAGTTCAACTACTTCCAGTAATATATGTTTAAAAAAATATCTAGATAATCAAACATAACCAACAAATTATCTACAATATTATTAGTTGGTGGGCGCCTGCAAATTCAGTCAGCAGACCCATCAATCAATCTCATCACATATCTAGAATTGATCCACCTACCCTATATTTGATAAAATTTTAGAGCACAGTTTTTTCTAGAACACACAAACTTCTCATGTCCAACCACCTCATTTACTAAAGTTAACCAGTCTTCTATTTTAGGGGTGGTGTTGGCCATTCAAGTTTGAGCTATGCATACTTTAGCAAGGATTAATACATTTATCAGATATTGCCTAGTTATTCTGTCTACAGCTCGATTGAGAGAAACAAACGAGCAAAGACCAGGATCTGCAAGTGGAATAGAAATATTGGTTCCAGCAATATGACTTTTTGCTAGAATTTTTGTATCCTAGGACACCCCCATAGCAAATGCCAAAAGGAGCCTGGTATAAACCAAAATTTAGAACAAAGTGGACTCATATTTCCCCCAAACATAAACATCCGTAAAGGGGTAAGATATGCCCTATAAATGAAACAAAATTTAATTTGTTGAAATCTAATCGAGAAGGTAGACTGAGTGTATAATATGAGTATGTGTGTGTGTATATATATATATATATATATATATATATATATATATATATATATATATATGTGTGTGTGTATATACACATATATATACACACTCACAATTCGTGGTGAAATCCCTCTCTTGCAAATTTCCTAAATCCACCTCTCATTTAGTTCAGTTGTTTAGTTTGGTTGTGATTTCAACTGAGCACCAAAGACATAATGAAGTTGTAGATATCTAAAATACATTAAACTCCAGTCTGAGTGCTTCAAATGATTTAAAAATATTAGCTGAGGATAATTGCCCCAATGAATTCACACCGTGGCGCAACCACTCAAAATGCACCTTGCAATGAAGCCAATTCTGAAGTTTATGCACCGATCCTAGACTTTTATGGCTTGCTCAACAAGAAGTACCCTATAACACATCCTCTTCTCTTCTAGTATAGGCCTAGTGAAGAATGGCCATATTCCTCTTGCTTTACCAAAATAGTGTAAAGCCCTTGACTCTCACTCTGGAAGACCCACTGATCCATATGCGTCAGTTCGGTAGCATAGTAATATTTTTTTAAATTATGCTAGCCCACTAAGCTGCGTAGTTCTTTCAAGCATTTTTAATCTAACCCTAGCTCTTTTATCCACCCATGTTTCCAGTTGAACTTATGTTTATAATGCAAGAAATTGCGCACGGATAGCCTGCTAAAATCTAAATAAGGAGTTTGATGTCAACAGTTGCTGTAAATCTAAAGGTAGTCCAAACGTTAACAATACAAAATGCTGAAAATGGGGATTCAGTGCTATAGAAATAGTTTTAATTGTTTAATTCATTATAGCGCTAAATCTAAATATTTTGCATTTTGAACTTATGTTTATGTAATACCAGTGATATACTGAGTGACAATAAGAAACAATAAAAAACAAACAACAATTAAGTGAGTATATCATTTATACTTAGCTTTGGAATTCAAATCAGTAGTCAGAGTCCAGGGAACCCCACTGTCATTTAGACACCTGAATTCTTTACGGAGAAAGTGGTCTGGATACCGTCAGTTCTTTGGTCCAGGGTGAGGCTGCTTTGTTCTTGTTTAACTCATTTTTATATAGAAATTGTTTGGACAGTGGCTCCCTGAACTCACCCATGTCAGATAATAACATAAATGCACATATATGAATTGTTCAGCATAACATACAAGTGAATGGTTACACCATACAAGCAGAAACAATAGTTTATAGTATACATGGCATTACAGGTATACAATGATATAAAAAGCACAATATCTTAATTACCCTTGCAAGCTAGACCGAACTGGAAATATAATGTTATATTTTACCAAAAACTTATAGCAAGATATTCACTGGGGAGTGCTGCAATACATAGATAATTCTGGGTTGGACTATCAATTTAATTAGGCCTATTCCTATTCTACCCGACACTGACAGTGGGATTCTTTTCCAGACATGGAATCTGTCTGTAAGATATTCAATTTGTGGTTAAAAATTGAGTTCTATGTACTGCGACATATTGTTTGTTACCCATATGCCCAGGTATTTAAACATAGATGTCCATTGAAGGAGTGTCTAAAAAGTGTCTAGAGGTTTCACCTATTCCAGAATTCTTCAAGAATAAAATATTGGACTTATCCCAATTGATTTTGTGCCCTGAAAATAAAGCAAATCCATCAACCACTTGGAGCAAGGAATCTATGGATTCATCAGCATCAGGCAGAAAATGGAGCATTGTACAGAAGCTCCAAAAAGCAAAAAAAGAATTTTCTATATAGGGCACTCAGTGATTTAAATAATAATAATAATAAAACTTCATCCTTTATTAATACTATTAAAAAATACCTTTAATCCAGATTCCCAACTTGTAACAAAATATTAAAAACAAAGAGTGAAAAGTAGGAAAATGTGATTTATAAAATGGTAGACTCTGTACCAGGCCTCTCTATGTGATCCTAAAACATGTATTAATTTCAATTGTTCAATAATTAGCTTTAGTAAAGATATTTGAAACCACTTATGTCTTGTCTCAATAATTCTTACTGATATTTCTTAATGAGGGAGTTCATTAAATATTGTGCACAGATAGCCAATGCTCTTTCTATATCCTTTGTAAGATTATCATGGTGCAACAAGGTTACAACAAGAAAGTATGACACACTATGATTAACTGATCGAATAATTAAGGCCACAAAGTCTCTTTAATATGAATAAAAATTAACTGCTGCACACTATAACCAACTTATTCAGTGAGAGCAGACTAGTATCACCTATTTGGTGTTTAAATAATAATTTTTGTCCACTCATTAATATATAGTTGCCAATGAGGTCATGATCTTATTGGTTTATAGTTAAACAGATGTCATGCTTGTTGGCATCAAAGATATTGGAATTTATATTTGCTGCTAATTGCCCATAATATGACTTTTAGCAGATGCTGTTATTGAAATGCCAAAAAACCCTGCTATGGCAGCAATATAACATATTGTCTGCAACAACTTCAGCTAATAGTCACAGCTGCTGTTGAAATGAGCCTAAGACACTGCTGTACAGACATGGCCAAAAGTTTTGAGAATAACACAAATATTATTATTCACAAAGTCTGCTGCCTCAATTTTTATGATGGTAATTTGCATATACTCTAGAATGTCATAAAGTGTGATGAATGCAATTATTAAGTCCATTTTTGCCATGACAATGAACTTTATCCCAAAAACAAAATTTCTACTGCATTTCAGCCCTGCCACAAAAGGACCAGCTGACATCAAGTTAGTGATTCTCTCGTTAACACAGGTGAGAGTGTTGATGAGGACAAGGCTGGAGATCAATCTGTCATGCTGATTGAGTTAGAATAACAGACTGGAAGCTTTAAAAGGAGGTTGGTGTGGAAATCATTCCTCTGTTAACCATGGTTACCTGCAAAGAAACAAGTACAGTCATCAGTGCTTTGCACAAAAAGTGGTTTACATGCAAGGATATTGCTTGTAGTAAGATCGTACCAAAATCACCCATTTATTGGATCCTCAAGAACTTCAAGGAGAGAGGTTCAATAGTTTTGAAGAAGGCTTCAGGGCACCCAAGAAAGTCCAGCAAGCGCCAGGACTGTCTCCTAAAGCTGATTCAGCTGCAGGATCTGGCACCACAAGTGCAGAGCTTGCTCAGGAATGGCAGCAGGCAGGTGTGAGTGCATCTGCATGCACAGTGAGGCAAAGTCTTTTGGAGGATGGCCTGGTATTAAGATGGCCAGCAGAGAAGCCACTTCTCTCCAGGAAAACATCTGAACAGACTGATATTCTGCAAAAGGTACAGGGGTTGGACTGCTGAGCACTGAGGTAAAGTTATTTTCTCGGATGAATGCCCTTACTGATTGTTTGTGGCATCTGGAAAAACGCTTGTCTGGAGAAGGAAAGGTGAGCGCTAACATCAGTCCTGTGTCATGCCAATAGTAAAGCATCCTGAGACCATTCATGTGTGGGGTTGCTTCTCAGCCAAGGGAGTGGTCTCACCCATAATTTTGCCTAAGAACACAGCCATGAATAAAGAATGGTAACAAAACATCCTCCAAGAGCAACTTCTCCTCAACAATCCAAGAACAGTTTGGTGATGAACAATGCCTTTTCCAGCATGATGGAGCACCTTGCCATAAGGCAAAAGTGATAACTAAGTGCCTCAGGGATCAAAACATCAAAAGTTTGGGTCCATGGCCAGGAAACTCCCCAGACCTTAATCCCATTGAGCTCCAAGCATTGAGTAGGCAAGAATGGGTGGCCATCAGTCAGTATGTGGCCCATAAGCTGATTGACAGCATGCCAGGGCGAATTACAGAGGTCTTCAAAATGAAGGGTCAACACTGCAAATATTGATTCTTTGCATAAACTTAATGTAATTGTCAATAAAAGCCTTTGACACTTATGAAGTGCTTGTAATTTTACTTCAGTATACCATAGCAACATTTGACATTAAGGCCTAAAAACACTGAGGCAGCAAACTTTGTGAAAACCAATATTTGTGTCATTTTCAAAACTTTTGGCCATGACTGTACACTAAGCATAGTAGATTGCCCCTTTTCCAGGTGATTAATATGACCCACTTGATGTCTGGCTAACTGTATAGGAGTGGAATCTATACTATCTAGTCTGCCTAAGTGGTTTCATTACAAGGAATCACATAGCGAGGTGAGCTCCCAACGTGCGTTTTGCTGCTTGCTTTGTCTAGGTACTAACCTGAAAGCGTAAAATAACATTTTTTATATAGTCCAACGACCTCCCCTCTCTTGACGTAACATATATCCTGGAGAAATCCAGCAACTATCGGGAGACATATTTTTCTGTAATTGACATACAAGTAACCAATAAGAGACCTCGATTCTCTCTAAGTCCCTTCTATCTCTTCCCTGCATATTCACAGTTAGTCAAATGTACTATTGATTAAAACATCAACTCACATATTGTATATTGGATGTTATATGCATTAGCAGTTAGGTATAATATAGACATTAATAATGCATATGCTGTAAAAGGTAAGTATAGTAAATATAATTATATTCACTATTCTACCATTAGTCAGATCCAAATTGTTGGCTTTGTCTAAGATTATTATGAACATTATCCAGCTCAATTTATTATTATCATGTATAAGGTTGACTTAGATAAATTAATTGTAGTTCTTATATATACTTTGATTTACTACCGTTAATATGATGTATACAGTGTAACCAGTTTATTATGGTCACATAATATATGTAATAGAAATCAATGTAAAACAGTATCATGTTTTACTGTCTTATATATCTAAACAGAGGTCAATATTAATCAATTTCCTAAACATAATAAAGGTGATTTGAAAATGCAACTGAGTGAAAGAGAATTGTGAATTACCAATATATTATATTGTGTGGATGATGATCATATCATCTTAAAATGATTTAATTTAATAAAGATGTTAACTCTCTTGTTAATGCCCTGCAACTTATATAGCCTACTTAAACTCAAATATTAATGTGTATTAATTGGTGATTCGAATTATATAACATCCTTATGGACAAATATTAATTTGTGAATGCTGTGATAGTGAAAGATAACTGTATATCTAAACAACAACCTGATGTAAAATGTGAAAATAAAAAAAAATACAATTAAAATAAAGTGTTACACTGGAGTGAAATGGCTAGTTGTGAAGATACCGGGTTTATCTGGCCCAGTGCTACCCAGTACCTTCTAGGATTCGTATGGTCACTCAGGCAAAATGCAGTTATAAACATACAACAGTATATTTATTGTCATACAAATCACACTACAATATTATGTACACACAGTAAATAAATGCCAGGCTGATTTACCACATCATCTGTCCCTTACCCCAACAACTTAAGGAGATATAGTCACCTGCTGTCCAGACTTCATGACCCATGGATCCCTCTCAGCTGCATATATAGACTTGAGTTAGAAAACGACAATTCAAAACTCCATCTTGCACCTTCCTGAATGAAATCCAAGCATGAGCACCCCTCCCCCCTGGAGTTGTTCCTTATATATCACAGGTCTAATTTCCACAGTCTTTCCCCTCCCTGGACAAACCCCTGCATCTATTCTACTTCCCCATTGGCCAGTGCAGGACTAGGGGGTTTGGACAGGGCAGTGGAGATGAGATGTCCTTTCACAGAAGCCCCCTGCTGGGATGCAGACAGAACGTCTGGACTAGTCCTAAGGAGAACAATTGATGCTTAATTGGCTTCCCCTACTTCCAAGGATAAGGTAGCAGTGAGCCCCTCCTCAAATTAACCCCTTACACTACTTTGTGATGTCACACGGTCCCCAGCTGTTCCATGCTTCCTGTAGAGGAAGGAGGGGGGAGAATGAATGCAGCTCAAGCCCTCTCACCTGTATCCTAGACACCACCTGATCTTTACCCATAACCCTCCTGGCTTCAGTTTAAGGACAATGAATAACATTACTTCAAGTCATCAATATATAATACAAAATATACATATTTAAATTGAATTACAATGTCCCCTTAACCACATGTAATTGGACAATGCAGTTGTAGTCTGATGAGCTGGGGAAACAAAAGAAGGGCTATACAAAGTATTTTCTATAATTCACATATCATACTCGTTTTGTCACATTCCTCCCCTACTTTTTTAGCCCTTGTTTCCCAGTGGCTCCCTAGCCCCAAGTAATCATTTCTTCCAAGTCCAAAGTTTCTGGCCTGCTGTGGTTTCTCCTGGGTCTGATGGCAAGGTAGACAGCAGTACACAGTTCCTCAATCTCCCACCAGGGTCCCATGGCTGCAGGCATATCTTCCCACTCAGCTGGAGTGGGGGTTTATGCTGCCCTGTGTCATAAGATGAGACAACAATAAAACTGGGCCACTCCTGTGCACACATCCATGGTAGGAGAGTTGTAGTCCAACATCCCTTGTGTGCCTTATCCACCCTTAATTGCCCAACTGCAAATAGTCCCTTGGCCTGTCCTCTGTTTCTGGAGACCATGCTCCCCTCCCCCACATATTCAAGTGAAAACTGCCAAGTGGCAGGCAAACTTTCTGGCTCCTTGTCCGTTTGTTTCTGGCAAAGATCCAATCCCCCCTCCCCCAAACACTCAAGGGACAACTGCCCAGTGGCAGGCAAGCGTGGGGGCTCCATTAATTCTTTGCTTATGGGGAATCCTCTGTCCCCCTCCCAAACCACATGTGGGTGCCCCTGTAAGTATGTTTGTGTGCATCTCCCCTCCCCTGCTACCACATCCAACTGTTGCACTACTTCCCTCGCCTCTGGCGCATCGGGGTAGTGTGAATCCTCATTGGACACAGACTTGTCCTCCTGGCAGCAAAGCAAAGTGGATGGTCCAGTGCAGGCCTCTGGTATTGGGTCCTGGATTCCCAGATTTGGAGCCGGAGTGCGATGCATCAAAGCTGGTGGGGCTGGTGAATCTTGCTGTACTGGTGCCCTCTCAGACACCCACTCAGTCAACATCTCCTCATCTGCCAATTCTGCATAGGGGAAGGCATAAGTGTAATTTTCCCAGGGCCCCATGGTAGTGGCCTCTGACATGACAATTCCTTTATCCTCTCCCATTAATTCTGTCCTACAGTCTGTAAACATGATTTCTGCTGAGATCATATGTTGCGCAAGTTTATGATTCTCTTCTGTCACAATTGGGTAAAGCTGTACATCACTTGCCCCGGAGAGCACACATGCGGTATCCTGCGTTACTTCCTTAAACAAATTCTTTTCAGGCACAACAGGGATGGATAACTGGTCTTTTCTGTAATTCTGTTCTAACTCAGACACAGTCTCAGGTTCCAATAACACTGGCAAATTATCAGAAGATGCTACTACATGGTACTTACTTGGTAGCTCTTTTCCATCCAAGTCACCAAATGGGAGAATTTCTCCTAATCCTTTCTGAGTAGTCAGAGGTACAACATCCTCACCAAGCAGTTCTTCTCCAGACTCCCCCAAGATAGTAGCTTGGGCAACTGTATTTAATCCACTGGGATGGACCTCCCCCTGATTAACAGACTGAGCAGCCATCTTTTTAGAGTGTGATAAAAGATATTCCAATTGGCATTTTTCAGTATTCACTCGATAACACTGATCCTGCCACATTTCAGTGTCCGTAAATCCTTGCCGCCATACCTCATCCTCTGCTTCTTCAAAACTCTGTTGCAGACATTGCATTTGTTCCCAGAGAGGTATGTGGGGACCTAAAGTGAGCATCCATTTTCTATAAACACTAAAGGCATTGATGGGATTCTCCTGATCTTTTAACAAACGTTTCAGGATATCCATGTGTGTGCTGTACAGGTAAGGTACACCCCGGATCTGGCATTCCACTATCAGCTCCTCCATACTCATTGTCTCTAGTGGATCTGTAGAATCTGCTAATGGGACAGATTCTATTAATACATTTGCAGGGGATTCATCAGGCATGTCCCTGTGCTGTAATAGTCCATTTACGTCTTGTTTGTACTGCTGATTATTGTTGTATCTGGATTCTCCCTTGGCCAGATTCTGCATAGTACAAATAACTTCATGTGTAAAATCATCCCATGCTGGTTCATCCCGAAAATTACAGGCACTTGCCTCCTCTTTCAACATTAGGAACACATCCAACAGGTTCTCCAATTTCTCCTGTAGACTGGCTCCTTCCCACATAATAATCTTTGGGCACTCCTCATCCCAATAATCCAAAATGTGCTGCATTGTGGTGGGGTGGTGCAACACATCCATATCCCCATCCTGCAGACACTGCCACAGTCCTTCATCCCAGTACGCCTTTCTCCTGGGTGTACTGGACTGCTTCATCCCTTCCTTTGGGAACTTTTGCAACACTGGGCTGTGACCTGCTCTCTTGTTCCTAGAGCTCACACCCATTTTACTTCCAGGGATCACCTCACTGTGATTTCCTCTCTTTGAGACACGGTTCCATCTTCCGCTCTCCTCTGGCGGGGTGCGCTTCCCCTTATCAAATCGGCACTTAGACGGCATCTTCCCTCGCCTAAAGCCCACAACGCTTTTCGTGACACTTTCTACCTTAAAGCCTTTAGGAGTAAGTTCAGGATAATGTGGTAACTGGTTTCTAGTGCTAACTGCTTTGCAGA